>NC_086343.1:42219643-42480199 GCF_032445375.1 Bacillus rossius redtenbacheri | reverse complement strand
TTACGAACCCGCGGTAAATCGTAACATTTTGGTTTCAGAAGTGGGATAGCCCTAATTAATATATTTAGGATTCAGTTACATTATTAGAAAAAATTGGTGTCTGTAAAGTCGGTTTACGGACGATAGTTTAACGTGACAACGTCATAACAAAACATTGATGAAATGATTGCATACTTTTATGGATAAAATTAAATCATTTTTATTGAATTATCACTATTTTTGTATGGATCCAAGAAGGAGTGAAATGAAATCTACAATTTAATTGATAAATTTACTTTTATTTGCATTCATTAATTCAAATATGTTTATTTCTTTAATGAAGAGATTATTTTAACAATAACTTTTATTCATGTTTGCTATTTAACTTCTTCCAATCTGTGTTATTCTGTTAAGGATAGGACAATGATAGAAAAGTAGGAAACGAATGGGAGTGTTTCAAGGATAATGTGAAGGAAAACAGCTTACCCAACACCAAAATGCAGTCAAAAATAATATATTTGAGCCATGGACTCTGCAGCAATGCTAGGAGGAACGGGTTAGCAAAGAGCAATGAAAATATTACATTGAAATACATGAAAACAGAATTATGCCACGGACTCTGTCGCAATGCTAGGAGGTTCAGGTTAGCAAAGAGCAATATAAAATGAGCGTAACGGACACAGCGAAATGGGACAATGTGCATAATGGGACACTTTGTCGTGCGTGCAGCCAGTGTTTCATCGATTTATTAGACGTCACGTCAATAAAAGTTAAGGGTAGAATTTAGTTTACGAGAATATAGTTAACAGCCAAGAGAACAGCGAAGAGGAAAGTAGCCAAGGAGACGAGAACAGCCAGGACATGAGATGAATGAAGAGCTGAAGAAAGGCACAGAAGTAGTGAAGATGAGTTACAAAGTGAGGAATATTGAACAAGAGGAAATGAAGATAAACCAAAGAGAGAGGGGAAATGCCAAGAAGAGTTGAAGAAAAGCCGAGAATAAATGTACATGAGTCAAGAAGAGATAGAGAAGTGCAAAGAAGGAAATGAAGAAAGACCAAGAAGAGGTGAAGAAAGACCAAGAACGGGGGAAGAAAGACCGGGCCGCGACACACGCCAGGTTCGGAGCAGGCTGGCAGCCCTGCACGGCTACTGGCATCACACACTGTTTTGTGCTGTCTACTGACATAAGGCATGCCACGTGCACGTGGTCGGATTACAAGGGTCTTCGCTACCCCCCTTCCCCCCACTGCTCCCCATGCATTATCCCTCCTCGGGCTATTATCACCTTCAGCAGCCTGGGAATTCTGGGATTACTAAAGTCGTGCGGATTGGCGCGAATAACCACCACCTTTCTCAATGTTTCTGGCATCGGGTCGGCCCGGGATGATGCGACTCTTCACGCTGCACTCGTTGGTTCGAGAAGAGTGCCTCAAGTACTTAACCAGCGACGTCGGTCTCTGCAGGAGCTCTGAGCGAGTTCCCTCGGCAAAGTGGGTGGCGCGATGCGGAGTGACGGGATCAAAAGAGTGCGACTGAGTGGCGCGAGGATGTGAGTGTGTAGACAGGCTCAGGGTAAGGGGAGAACCATTGTTGAACCTAGCTCCATCGAGGAGTGCGAACTACGGAAGTTGACAGACATTATTTCCGAAACCAATTGGAGACTGTAATCTCTGAAACTCGAGTCATTTTCAACTCCCGATTTCTTTCTGCATTTGCAATTGAAAAGTGTATGTCCACTCCAGGCAGAATTTTGTGAGCTAGCCGAGGTGGTCCGGGATGTGAAAAGATCATAACTTGGTACAGCATGTTGCCATCATAGTTGAACAGTTATGATGAGCATGAAGATGGGTACAATAAGAGCATGCTGTGACTTGGTTCCAGACGGAGAGGATGACGTCATGGACCAGGACTCGTCTGACACCAGCGACGAGATGCTGAGTGACGCAGCGTGCGACTATGAAGGCGATGCCGTCCCGCTGGAGAAGCTGCCCATCAGCCTCTTGCCAGAGGTACGGCGACTACGGCTCCTTCCCCCCGAGCCAGGAGTCAGCTCGACCGTATCACATGGTCTCGATGTCTCGGACACATGGGTGCTGCTTTGGTTAAACATTTTTGTGTTAACTGAATGTATTTACTAACCTACATCACATTTTATCCATACCATCAAATTGAAATGCACTTAAACTTGATGCGGGTGTTCCTGCTCAATATGATATCCCGTATAACTAGAGTCAAGATTTTGTGGTGTTATTTTAAGACAAATTTCGGTGTAAAGAAATAAAGATTTTGGTGTTATATGGTTTTATTTTTTTGCTCAAAATACCCATGGCAAAACTTGCTTTTCTGTACGACATGCAAATTTATTAAAACAAATATTAATAAACACTAAAACCTCATGATCTAATTACAATTAAGTTCATTTGCAAATTCATAAATTCAAACTTTTAAATAACTACTAAAAATTTCACGACTTAATTACAATCACATACACTACAAAATTACACAATTAAGCACTTCCAAAGTTACTATTAAGATGGTTTTATTGAAATGCTATCATAGTTAAATTGTCCGCATTTTCTGGAGTGAGACGTTGTCTTCTGTCACTATCTACCAGTGAGTACCTGGAAAATGAACGTTCTGCATCAACATTTGATGTTGGGAACCAGATTGCCCTTAAACTGGCTTGAGCAAATTCACTGTAGTCCCCTTTAAGGGAGCAAAGTACCTTTGCAACATCAATTTGGCTTGTTTCTGGCAATGAAAGTTCATCCTCAATTATTTTTTTGAAAGCAACATAGCCATGTATGAATGTATCAATGGGAAGATGGGAAACAGAAGGCAAGTTATGCAGAGACTTCTGTAGGTTTGCATCTTCTACGCTAACCCTACTCACATTTCTTGGGTTGAACAGCAAATTAATGGCATTAAAGACTCTTAGACAAGGATGTCGTTTAACACATGAGTTTTGCCTCAAACGCTTATGTTTCTCACTCGCGACATGTTTCACAAGCGTATCGCGTCTCTCGTAGTCTAGCCTGCAGTTACAGAATTTGCACATTAAAATTTTATCACCGAAATAAAATCCTTCGCTGGAAAATTCTTTCGATCGGTCACTGGCAGAAACTTTCGTTTTAGGCATTATCAAAATTTTTTAATCACATAGGAAGAATTTAACCTCTTAAAGTCTTAATACGCAAAAACTTGCCGTGCTGGAAAGATCAAAACAATGGAGAATAGATGCGAATACAAACGCATACCGAATACCATCATACGCACGTGAAAATTAATACCGACATAAACATGTACTATTTATTATTTACAATCGTTACGTTAAGCAGGGTTAATTTCATTTTCGTACCCTACGTACTTTATTTTAAATAAACAGTAAAAGCAATGCGCTTTAGTTTGTAATATTTTAATGATTAAAAACGTAATCTTAGAAAAACATATTTTTGAGGTTTGTTATTTTTGTATTTACAGAAAGTGAACGGCGGCCATTGTATCATAGTTATCAACATCTTAAATTATTATGGTACACAAGATTACCGTTTAAAGAAAATATTACGTTAATTCCGAGACTTCATTTTAAAATCTATAATGAATCACCGTCGCATATAATATATATGGTTGCTAGTTACTGTCAGAAATATTTGATTGTGCTGAAGATAATGAATTGTCCTTACAGAATGGAAAAAAAAAAACGTAAATAATCAGGATAAACAAAATTACGTGACATATCGCGGATTTCGCACAAATTTGTTTTATTTTGTGTTTTCAAGCGGTTTTCGGTGTTATTTCGTTTTATCGCGCATTACCATATAATCGTGCCTCTACGTACAACCTCTTTTATCCCATAATTGTCGCACGCGCATAATCGTAGCACCTTTATTTTAGTTAAAAAAACCTCTCACGTAAACGTTAAATGATGTATTTGATCCCGCTATTAGATTCCAAGGGCTTTGTGTGGATATTTTTTTTCTATATAAACCGACGTATTTTAAAGCAGAGATCTAATATTTATTTGGATATTACCACTTACTTATTTAATTAACGGAAATACACAGTTGTCTGATGTGTAGATGTTCTTTTAAAGACTTTTTAAACGTTATAACCTTTATCTGTTCGTCTATGTCGCCGCAGTGTACCGCTTATAAAAATGTAGCCAGCGCTAGTTGGCATCATTCATGTTTGGTTATGTTGCTTCCCGTATAGAGCGCGCACACTTAGGAAAATATCAATATCAATATCTCGCCGATCGCATGCAACGCGCGCTCTCTGTCAAGTGCCGAGTTAACTACAGTTGATGGCCCGCACTCTTTCGTGGTAAGTGTGTACTACGACGATAGTTATGCATTAGTTCAGGCTCGCATTCGAGTCACAGATTTGTTTTTTCTATTTAAAGTCGAAGAAAGTTTTTTGTTGAATGACTTATCAATTTAAATTGTTTGGCGTGCTCTTGTGTACTCCACTTTTTAAATAAACGTTTTTTCTGTGAATGGGTTTTTTTTTTATGAATAACTTTACATGACAAAAAAAAATTTTTCTCATAAAAATTGCACCCCTACTTTTCAAACTTGTATTAGAATAAAATGTGCGACGGTTATGCGATAAAACATGGTAAATGGATCTACTCACCCAAATGACAAGGTGCTAGCACTGGTGTGAATGCGTTGTGCACGATCGCAGGCAGGCAGAGAGGCAGAGAGGGTTGTGGCACACTGTGATGTGAGCACTGCTGCAGGTGCACGAAGGAGTCACCGCCCACCAGCTGGTGCGGAAGGTGTGGGAGAAGACGGTCCAGGCGGCAGAGAACGTACTGCAGATGCTGGGAGAGACAGAGGAGGGCCAGCAAGTGCTCCGGAAGTGAGTAGCTCATCCCTGCGGCTGGAGACATGCACGTGTGGCTTTATTTCTTTACACAAGATAGTGTTATTTATAGCTGTTTAGCTGGCAGTGGTGTTATTTTTCCCAGTTACTACTGCTTATTGCTTGTACCAGAACAAAATATTTTTTAGTTCTAAATAATATAAATAGCCATTTTCAAACATTTTTTTCATCATCTCATTCAATTTACAGATTGTTTACCTCAAACAGTTTTGTTATTAGTATGTATAATAGAGAAAGTATTTAAGATAAAACCTTGAGCATCTTTATTATATTTAATTGAAGTTTTACAAGCACAATGAATTTTATTGCTATAACAAACCTATTTCATTGAAATAATCGTGTGTAACCTCTTTATTTTTCACATATTTTTGTTGAGTGTTACTGCCCCCTGTTAGCTATTTTAGTGAAATAATTTTGCCACAGCTACAAAAATTGAAGTGGTTGCAGAACTTTATTCAATAATTCATATTCAGATGCTCAGTATATTATCTTAAATACTTTCTCTGTTATTTGCATTAAATATGTTGTAAATGTTTTCAACTTTTCTTTCGTGATGACCTGCAGCCGAAGTATGTCGGTTTAATTCAGACTCATCCTGTACACGTTCGTTCGTTTGTTTGTTCGTTCGTTCGTTCGTTAGATGTTTCTGGCAGATGTTATAGCCAGGATATTCCAATCACCAAGCTTGATAGTGCATTACCAATATTTTGTCTGATTTGGTGATCTTAAAGACAATTATGTATTATTACTCTTAACCTTTTGACCAGTGACTTCACAGTTATTGCACATATCAAATTAATGCTCTCGTGGAAACATCTCACTCAGCGTGTCACTGTGTGTCACTGTCTGTCGCAGCCACGGACCCTGACAGGTATGACAAGCAGGAGATGTAGCATTGTGGGAATGTACAAGAGAGGGGGAAGGTATATTTTTTTATAAATAGGTCAAAGCACAATAGGAAAATATAATACCTGCCTGGTTTGACATTTAATAAACATGGGTTACTCAATTGCATGATTGGTAACACTAAAATACATTAACCTTTTTGGTTTTTGTTTTGTGTCTACAGATTTGAACAATTAGGCACATAGCTAATATTGTGCTAAAGAAATATAACTCTATATATTTTTACTTTTTTTTATGTTTCTAGCAATAAACAATGCATGGAATTACTTTTGATTTACACGTTTCTTTTATTATATTTAAAAATACAAGGATTTTTATTTATTTATGATTTTTTTTTTTTTCAAATACAGTAAGTCCTAGATTAACAGACAGGTTATGTTCCCGGAAACTGTCCGTTAAGTAAAAGTCCTTTATTTAAATAAGGTTTCCCTATAAGGAACAGTGTTAATGACCCAGATTCCAAAAATGCCTAACATGAGATATGAAAACTTATGACCAGCTTGTGACGTGCCAGGCGGCACGTCAGCATGTTAGCCATTATGCATGCAAGCAAGAATTATCCACGTGTGTAAGCAGTGCAATGCTTGGATACGAGTGCATGTACAGGCTATTCAACTAGTACCAACCCTGCCCCCGTTCGTAATAGTTGCCACTCTGAAATATAATTGTGTACGTTAACCAAATCATAGGCAACAGAATATGAAGTCATTTTAACGAGTGTCCATTAATCGAGGACGTGCTGTACAAGTAAATGTACATGTGGAAAGCTGCCGGGAGGACCAAGCACAGAGTGTGAGCTGTGTATCGGCAAGTGACAGCGTGCGAGTGTTGCAGGTTGGCAACGCTGCGCTCACGGGCCTTCCTCTGCCTCAACAACCTGGTGTCCTGCCTGGACGTGGATGACTTGGGAGGCTGCGACAAGCTCTACCACATGTGGACCAGCATCGCCAGCCTGATCATCACGCACCGAGGCAGGCTGCTCCCTTCAGTGCCGTATTGAGCTGCTCTTGTAGTCTCCTGCTGTCTGTTGTTCCCGACCATTCACTGGACACTGTGTTTCCTGACTAGCCGTTGCCCATGCAATGCTTCCAAAAACTATTTACAGCGCAGAGTTACCAAACTAAGTGCTTCAGATTTACCTAAGTTTTAGATCATTTCCTTTATTTTTTAATTTTCTCACCTAAATATTTCATGGATAACTAATAGGTGGAAACCTAAAAAATGGACGTTGCATTATCTTAAAAGCATTTTTATGTTAATTACAAAATTTGCAACAAAAGTGAGTTTTTAAATTTTTTTTTGTGCTTTTGTTTTGATGGCTTAGACTTAATAAAGTGTTGGTTCCACCGGTTCTCAGCAAATCAACTAGCTCCGAGAATTGGAAATTTAACATGCTACCACAGACAGCTTAGCAGCCAAACCTTTCACCGATGAAAATACAATAGTAGATTTCGGGTGTAAAATGCAGTCAAAACTTTGCTGTCGGGTGGGGGGGGGGGGGGGCTTTTTTTTCCCCCCTTCTTTTTACTTTGAGTCAAGGATAATCATTTTACCTAAAAGTAGACCTGTATAAAATTACGTGAGTACAATATATATTTACTTAAAATCATAAATTAAAAATTAACTACCATGATTTATAGAATGTGTACTACTGATGAACTGTAGGTGTTTGCTACCACTTCTGCAGCCCTACTTCACTTCTTTAATATACCACGAGTAATTAAATCTTGTTTAATTAAAATATCTGGGCAGTGCGTGAAAAGCACCCCGAATGGTGCTGTTGTGCTATGTCTGCCAGCTGCCTGCCTGGCAGAGCACAGTGCTCCCAAATACTAAACATCTGGCCAAAAGTTAAAAAAATAAATAAAAAAAATAAAAAAAAATTAATTTTTGCCTAGGTATATTTATTTGACTGTTGGAATAGTAGAAGTGATACATCTAGTTAAGGAAGGGTAATGGTCTACCTGGCTCAGGAATTCAGTTGGTTCCTAAACGTTGAGCGTGTCACATTTTAGTTCGTGACACATCCAAAACTTTCTCTAGTTCAGATATGCATAGAATAGTGAAAAAGTTTCAAAAATACATTGAAAATACTGCACATAAATTTGTCGAACTCTATCCAAGGTATTTTATGCCTACAACAGTGCATAGGATTCTTATTCAAGATCAGAAATTGTAGATTCTTTGATTCTTCCTATCAGATAAATGCCTGAACAAGCTTAACATGTACATCAAAAGATTCTGAGCAGATTTTGCACGAAAATGTGACCGAATCAAAAACACGGAAGATGTTTTTTTCAGGCTTTTAGTGATGTCAGATCCATTGAACTCCAGTTTGCGAAAACTTCCTCCAAAAAAATCTAAAATCTGTACCCCACAGGAAATTTAACTATTAGATCTGCATTCAATTGCAGAATAAACTCAAAGTCTTCATACCTCTTCGAAGAATACAAGTGATGATGATAACAATGATTCTTCAAAACATTCGTCTGATAGCAACTAAGAAATTGTAATAGGTAGTTTTTAATTACTTTATTCTAATAATCTCTTTCTTCAACCTTCAAATGTATTTTTTTTATGTGATAACATCTTATAAATCGTTGAACGCCGGCTGCACACACGAAAAATTGTCACGTTCCGCCTGAGCCGAGCGTGCAAGAACAGGCCAACCATCGTGCGAGAAAATCTTCTATAATATCACCCAGGTTAAGGCGGGCTTTTTAACTAATTGTTTGTGATTATATTTGAACAAATTATTTAAATTAAATTTGCAAAATCTGTAAATAATATTGGAAAATTAAAAAGTATGCAATTTTTCATCAATTTTTCTTATGACGTTATCATTAGGACTGTGCGAATATTCGAATTTTCGAATATCAAAACGAATAGTTTATTATTCGTATTCGATTCGATTTCGAAAACTAACACTTCGAAAAAACGAATATTCAGTCATTTACGAAAAAGGCTGAGCGGGATCACTGAAACCTGGAAACATTTCGGGATCACGGAGGTTTCTTTCGTTGGGCGGGGGCAAAAGTTCAGCGAGATTTTCGTAATGTTTTAGAGTTATGTATGTGGAGTTACTCCACTACATCTGGCCACGTTAAGCCCATTTGAACACAGTAATTCGGAGCGATAACTAACGTATTTTATATAGAAGAATGTCGTCAGGTCGTTTAAAATAGATTTGAACTGTCAGCATACTGATAAAGATAAATACGTGTCTGTAAAATCCACACAACCGGGACGTTATAGGTGACAGTTTTCAGATTAGAGGGTGAAACATGGTTTGTCGGCACTGTAACTTCGTTCCAAACGTGACGGCGAAGAGAAAGAAAATTGTACAGACCATGTGGAAAACATCTGGCCGCCTACTCACAGCAAAGACTCCAAAAGCCTAACATGCTACATCAATGTTTTTCAATAGTATTAAACACAGTAAACGACCGGATGTAGGCGGCAACAAAACCCTCCCCCCCCCCCCCCCCCATCTCTTCATACCCTTCCCCCTTCCCAAATTCCTCGCGTAGTGACAGCTCAGGCAATTATCCTGTCCCGCACGTCAAAAAAAAAACTCTTGCCAAGAACTTACTTAGCTTGCGATCACGTTACATGGTGTAACAAGATTGTGAAGTAAATGTGTTTTCTATGATGGTAGATCCACGGTTCAAAGACTCACTAATTGAGGATGAAAATTTAAAAAAAATATGGGTTGAAAATTTGTGCAGGGAGGTATGTAAGCGGTGTAAGCTGAACACAGTAGCTGAAACTATAACTGAGACAAGTGAGGCTACAAGTGAAATGCCTATTAAGAAGTCATCTCTGTGGGCCTACGTGAAACCTTCAACAGCAGCTCAGTCTAAGCTTGCAAGCTACGAAGAAACTATCCAAGGAGAAGTAAACGAATATCTGGCAGCACCCTTAATCCCAAAGAATGAAAATCCTTTCAGTTTCTGGTCAGAGAAGGGGCGCACTTGTTTCCGAAACATAGCTGTGGTAGCAAGAAAGTACTTGTCTATACCTGTCACACAAGTGTGCAGTGAGAGACTTTTCTCAACAGCTGGCAACATTGTGACGTGTAGAAGAGAGAGTCTACTGCCCGAAAATGTAGAGCAGCTTGTGTTTCTCCACAAAAATTTAAATTAGCTAATATGTAGTGATGTGACACGACTCTTTTTAATACGAACTAATTATAAAATTGGAGGACCTTAAAATTTTAAGTACTGTCAGTTTTTTGATTCTACATAGTGATGGCCCGATATTCGATATCCGATATCGGAGATCGGTAATATCGGCACATTTTTCAATATCGGACATCGGTAAATACTTGCGATATTTTGATAACCGATGTTTACTCTCGCCAATAATACTTCTCACATAACCTTAACTGTAATTCCAAGCATATTTTCCGCGGGCGTAATTTATCTTTCTTCACGTCACCATATTACCTAGTAATTCCAAGCATATTTTCCACTGAAACAATTTCAAGCCTATTTCTTCTTTCTGATACTGCAATGCATCCCGACGGTACAATTCTTTCATGTGTACACAAATCCCAGTCATTAGTGCATATTTAATCGTTTCAGATATTCGCAAAATGTTTTCGCTTGATGAATTTTCGAAGTTCACTAAGTGTACATAAATTGAAAACATAAACAAAAATAATTACGATATTTAATTTAATAAGTGGTGTAGCCGCAAGTAAACATTGGGACGAATAAAGTTGCTGCTTGATATGACCATAGAGTAAGTAAAGGATATAACAGTCATTTTCTTTCCGTGTCGTTTCATGGTCGCCAACTGCTGTTATATACAAACACGTTACGTAAGTTTTACAAAAGCTAAAATATGAAACGTATTGAAGTAGGGCAAGTTGCAGCAGAGGTATTATGTTGGCTATATTGAGTGCATTGCCAATAAGAGAATAACATAAATAAAGATGTGTGGTTTTATAAACTCTGCAGTACGTTTCAAAGTTGTATTTAAATTACTTTTCACGTATTTTTAACGTGTTTTCGCACCAATAAATAGAGTGATAACACTTGAACAATGGTCACAAAATTTGCTAATTGAAGACCTTCCTTTCTAGCGTGTCGTTTACCGTGATGAAATTTTACAAAGGGTACAAAAGTTGGTAAAGTTTTATGTTTTTCAGACGGTATTTTTCGTAGATTACAGTTGAGACACTGGACTAAGTACATGCAGTGACTCATTTCAGTGCATTCTAGCGAACGTTTGGCAACCATCCATACATTTGCTAAGCCAAATATCCTATAGATAGCAGCACTGTCATGCAAAATAAATGGTTGTAATTTTTATTTTCTCATGTTCTTTTAAAGTTGCAGTTATTTGTTTTTATGACCATTAAAGAGAACAAAATCTATTCCAGAATAGTTTCGCTATCATAAGTTTCATTTGGAACACTAACACGATTGGTATATCCTCTGGTTATCACAAAAAATTTCTATATACGAGTTAATGGTGCCAGATACGGTTCAGCCATTTGGACAAAATGAAGGAAAAAGTGAGCTCTGCACATGCATGTAATTTGGGCGACAGACAGCAACGGATAAGACACCAAAATCAGTTGCCTAAACATAAGGTACTGGCCGTGTCCAATCGTGCGATAGAAATATGGTTTGGCAACAGGTGTAGCACATTCAACACCTAAACCCTTATTATTATGTAGTGGAATACCGGCCTAAATCTTTATTAAACACTTTCATTAAAGTCCATTGTTAAATGAAGCTGTAAGGTAAATATTTTTATTTATTTTGTTAACTTATTTGCTAGATAATGATGGATTATGTAAAATTTTTTATGATATTTTTTTATTTCTTTATGTAATAGATGCATTAAGCTTTACAGTGAGAATACAATTCCAGCTCCATTTTATAATACTGCTCTTTGCTACTTCAAATATTTGTTGCATTGAAGTCCTTATTTTCACACCTTTTCACATTTATCAGATGATGCAAAGTTAGCCTAGAGTTGATCAAGTGAAAGGTTGAGTTATCCCAGATGACTTTCCGGATGCAATTGATCATATTTTAAAGAGCAGAGTAAAGGGTAGTTTTTTTTTCAAACGTGACTAACCTGGTTACTTGTGGTGAAGGCCTCAGCATTGACTCACCGCTGTGCTGTGCTGTGCTGTGCAGACGTGGACGACTCCGTGCTGGAAGCAGCGTCTGCCGCGCTGCGGGCCGTGCTACAGAGGCTGGGTGAGCTGGGGGCCGCCTCCTACTTCTCCCAGCTGGCAGAGTCCGACCTCACGGTAACCCTACTGCACACTACGTCTTCGTGTTTGCTGATCTCACTCCACACGTCTGCCTTCAGCATTCAGTCGGTTACCTCGTCTCCTTCTTGTCTTGTGTCTTACAACTTACAAGCATGAAGTTCATTGTCATCAGTTTTGAATTTCATCAGGGTTTGAACAACTCTTTCATTTCCTCAAAAAGTCCTGAATTTGATTTTTTTTGCTTAAGGGCTCTTAAATTTTCTTGAATTTTACTATAAACCCCTATAAAACTACTTGGTATGCATCGTTTTCCAATTGCGTAAAAACTGTGTTCTGAAACTTGAATTCCGGGATATTTGCTGGATCACAGATGTTTTTTTTGGTGGAATTTTGGTGAATTTTAGGGGTTCTTTATATGGAGTGTTTTTGTATTTTCCTTTATCTGGCAGTGTAAATTTAGAGCAGACTTGTTGACAGCTAGCCACACATTTGAAACAGTATGCTGGGCATAAATGCAATTATTACTCAATTCGGACATTATATAAAGGCTTAGATGCTCTACTGTGTTTGTAAACACATGACCTTCTCACAGACAAATAAGAAGACTCAATCCTTTAACATTGTTTTCTTTTAATTTCATAATTCCTGCCAATTTAATTTATTCAGGTACATGTATTATCACAAGCAAATATAACCAATCAGGTGAAGACACCAAACCCTTTATATAAGAAAATTACTATAATCTGTCAAATGGTTTGTATGTGCTAAATAATGGTAATCTAAGCTCAAACTTGGGCTCTATAATATCTCCAATACTATAAGAAGTATGGTTACATTAAAGTATCACTACATAGATATGTGATTACTAGAGACATGCAGTTTTGGGGTTTATTTTATAGCAAAATTCGTTGTTATTTACCCTTAAAAGTGGTGTTATCATACATCAAAAGCGGTGTTATTTTTTAAATAGTTTTAGCACTATAAATTTAAAAAATTAAGCTAAGCATACCTTGAAATTTTGGACACATTCTTGCATTGTACAGTTGCACTAGCAGCAGTAATTTACAATCGAATTTACACATCACTTTTTACATACAGTAATTGAAAATATTTTAGTACCTAAACCAGCAAGAATAAATATGAAGTCTCTAAAATAGTGACATAAACACATGGAACAAAATCCTCAAACTTTAGCTCTCGAAAGCAAAAGTAGCCATGATACACAAATTAGCCTCACTTAAATTTGTCCTGCGGTCTGTTAAGACTGTGTTATATGAGGACAAAAATCGTTCACAGTCAACGTTTGCAGAAGGCATCCAGATGGCTTCAAGGCAGCTGGAAGCAAACAATGGCTGTGACAGCTTTACTACATTCAATGACTTCACTACGTCCACTGAATTGTCTGTTTCCATTTGTTTTGTAACAATGTCCTGAAGCTGACCAAAACCAGCTGTTAATTCTTCAGTGCTTATGGAGTAGAGACTATGGACAGTTTTCAGTTTCTGCACCATTTCTGGGTTTAATTTAGCAAGCAACAAACTTTCCTGACTAAAAATTTGAATTGCTTCAAATCTCTTTCTACTTGGGTCAGTTGTCATGAGAGAGTTCAGTTTGGAAAGGGCTTGTGTTGCTGTTCTTGTGATGGACACTTTAGCTTCAGCAGCTTTAGCGGGGGGCATGTTAGACAAAGCTCTACTGGTTGCCTCAAAATAAATGCCACGAGTGATGTTTTCAAATTTTTTTTTTATACCTTGCAAGTCCCCATATAGTGAATGGGCAGTTGGATACAAAGAACCTTCAAGTTTCTGTATTAGCTCTACAAGGCTCTTGGCATGCTCTTTCACAAAGACAGCTTGACAAAGAATGAGAGAAATGTCATTTTCTGTGAGTGAACACAGAAACTCAACCCCTGAATTTTGTGTTGCCTTTAGTTCATCTGTTTTGCAGAAATCAACAATGTCATGTATGTAGTCTGCTACATAAAAAACGCTGTTGAACCAGGAATTCCATCTAGTAACAACAGGAAGTGGGAACAATGGACGTTTCTCTCCATGCTTTTCTTCAAGAAAGCTAGCATACAGGTGCCTTCTTTTCCTGGTGTTGTTGAACACATTTTTTATTTTGCTCATAGCATTGTTCAACTCAGGCAACTCTTTCACCCAGACATTGCCAACTAGATTTAACTTATGTGCCCAGCACTGGACATGCGTTAACTGGTCTCCAAGGATTACTTCGAGAGTACTAACAGCCTTGGTCATATAACGAGCAGCATCGGTTACTACTGAGAGCACATCACCATACTGTACATTGTACATTTTGAGTGAATCTAAAATTGCCCTCACACAGTTTGTGGCATTAGCAGCTTCAAGAAAGTGAACTCCTGCAACAAATATTTCTGGTTTATCCTGTTGAAGATTCAGAATTCTAAATAAAACAACAAATACACACCTACCCATTTTATCTGTTGTTTCGTCGCACAGTATGTCAATTTTTTTGTCCTTTAATGCAGTTTTGGCATCTTCAATTCTGCATTTGGCTATGTCCCCTACATATTTCTCACGGACTGTTCTCGCAAGTGGCATGTCTCCAGCACCTTCGATGTATTTGTTCAGCCATGCCCTGATATTAGGATCATCAAGCTTTTCAAGGGGTATATTTGCCTTTATAAAGGTCTCTGCTGTTTCCTTTATAAATTCCAACTTTTTGTCTTTTTGGACATTATTTTTTGCTGTCTGAAACGCTGAAGATATTGACGACTGGCGTTCAGACGCACTAGATGAGCCTTGCAATGAAGAGAGACGCTTCTTGTGTTTTTCACTGCCTACATGTTTTTCACATGAGTCTTTCCTATCCCAAGAGACGGTGACATTACAGTGACGACAAAAAAGTGTGGTTGAATCACTAGCATAAAGTCCGTGTTGAGAAAATTCAGAGGCTCGCTGTTTTGCAGTTACCGGCACTTTAGGCATTTTAATAGGCCTAATGTTTTAGCCGACCTTTAAATTGTACACCTTTAATTTATTTCACAGACGTTGAAAACTATCTGTAACAAAATTCGACCCGTTAAACTTTAACTTGCGCACAACAGAATGTTACGAATCGTCACCGTGTTTGCATTTTAAATTTGGTATTTGGTTAATAAAAATGGACGCAATGGACAAACAACGCTAAAGACTATATAAGAGAACAACGCTTCGAGAAACAACCTGCTGTAAACACCGTGATAATCGACTGTCCAGGCGAGCCGAATATCAAAATACAGCAAAACCCCTTATTTGCACTTTTCATGGGGACAAAGTAAAAAAGTGTAAAAAGCGGGAAAGTGTAAATAAAGGGAAAAGTAAGAAATACGTTAAAGTTAATTAAAATACAGTCGCATCCTGCCGCGTTCAGAACGGGCTACATTACACAGTAAAAATAAATAAAAAAGGGGCGCAAATTGATGAAAATTTACCGTCAATTGCGCGCCTTGCGCGGAGAAAGGTCATTGTACTCGATCATCTGTTGTTACAGTGCGGCCCAGTGCGGCGTCTGTTCTCTGAGCTGCGCATGCGCAGTATAACTCATTCAATGCTCCGCCCAGACTCGTGACCTTCCATCAGCAGCCAGCCAATAGAAGCGAGCCTAGCGGAAAAAAATATAAGCTCCACCTCCCGTGTACCAGTTTTGTCCAGTTCTAATACCAGTTTATTGGTATACGCACCCGCTTACTCGCTGCCGTGACATGTTCAAGTTTACGTTCATCTTGATGTCTTGATACCAATAATTAATAATTTACGATCCCCACAAATAAATGGTTAGTTTAAAAAATATGCGTCAACAGTATAATACTTCCGAAATTATATAATACGTATAAAACAGTTACCAAGATTCCACTCATTTTATCTTGTGAAGTTCATGTCTCGTACCAGTATTTCGGCTAAGTTGTGACATAAATACAGTATCAGCACTTACAATGTTACGATAATATTTCCGACATTTCCGTTACGTTTCTATATTCGTGAGTTTACGTTTTTCCCTAGTACATTTTAGATTGTCTCCTGCTGTAATTACTCGGACTTTTACACGCCTAGGCTTAAATTGTTACATGTTTAGAAATAAAAGCAACTTTTCATGTTATAAAATACACTGTGTGGGTAGTTATCTTTGGTTTTTTGTTGTTTCACGTTTGTTACTGTATTTACAAATTGAATTGCCGTGTTCGAATGAGGAAAATGTTCTGACTGTTCGCCGAAAATTCAAGGATTTCGCGTTATTATCCAAAATGTGAGAAATTCGCGTTATTCTTAAAAATGTACTCAAATTCGCGTAAAAATTCGTTTTATCGCAATCGCGAAATATGCATGTCTCTAGTGATTACATTATTAAGCATAATTCTTGCTTAAAGAGGATGCATTCTTATTATTTGTTATATTTAAGAAGTTGCGCACATCATAAAACGTAATGTTCAAGCGCATTCAAGCAGGTTGTGAAAAAGAGTTGGTAGATTTTACATGTTTTTTAATCATATCACATAAAAATCAACTGACTTTTCACCTCTTTTGCAGTCGAATATAAAAAAATTCTAAAGTTTAAAACATGATATTAAATCATAATTTTATATGTTATTTTGGCTCAGTTTTTTACTTTCATCTTAATTAGCTTGGAAATATTATTTATTACTATAAAAACTGCCTTTGGAGTCGAATATCAAAAAAATATAAAAATACTCAATGAAATTAATTATTTACGTTATTCATGCTAATTTTCTTACATCCAGCTATATGCTGTGGATATAAGGATTGTTTAAGAAAAAACAAACCTTACTCCCTTTTCATAGCGTTATAAGACAAAATTCTGAAAACTGAAAAATACTATTCGTAACTCTATATGATTTTTGTTCATTCTTATTTATTCACCCTTAGACTAGGAGATTCTGAAATATGCATTTTTTTTTTTTTACCAAACTTAACCCCTTTATACCCTTTAGGGGAATAATCTTGAAAATAAGTAAAATAATAGTATTTGGTTTATTATTTTTTCCATTTAATTTACGCCTTACTTGATTAGTTTTGAATATACAATTATTTAAAATAATGAAAACGTACCCCATTTTCACCCCATTAAAATACAAATTTTAATAAACTCAAAAAATAAGCAATATGTACCTTTGGATGCAAGTTTTTTTATCATACTTCTATTTCTAATTGAATTGGAAGTGTTAGTTTTTTGTTTTAATAACACGCCTACCCCTTTTACCAACCTTAGGTATTGAATTTCACAAAATGGTAAAATTGTGGTTGGTAGAGTTTGTTTGTTTATTATTGGTCCATAGTACTTATCTTTCGAGATATTATCTTCAAATCATGTTAACCTCTTTTTCACCCCTTAGTGGTTGAATTTCGCAAAATGCTAAAATTGTGTCCATATTTTTAATATGTTTATTATTGGTACCTAAAATAATATTTTAAGCTTGATTGAATTCAGAGATATAATTATTAACCTTTAAAACATACTGAACCCTTTTTCACCCTTTAGAGGTTAAATTTGGCAAAATATAAATTTTGTGGTGGGTAGTTTTCATATGTTAATTATTGATACAGAATATCTTTTCTTGTAGGGTGCAGAATTTATTTAATTGATTTAATTATTTAATTTTCATTTTGTATTTATAACTTTGTCAAAATTATTCGTTATTTTTAGTTATAAGAGTAATACTATGTAATCAATGTTGATAGTTATAACATGAGAAAGTGCTGCTAAATTTTGTTTATGGATTTTAGTAAAATTACTCAAACTAAAAAGGAATGTTAAAAGACTTGAAGCACAACAAATTTAAGTCTCTGTATTATTTATAATATTTTAATTCTGGCAATAAGCAGCAATACCTAATAACTCAAGAACAATTTATTAATCATTAGAAGATTATACAGTTCAATGAACTGTATTACAAACGATCTTGTAAATGTTGTGTGTAATGAGTGTACTGGTTGTTCAAGATGCTACAAACCATGTTAAGAAGAAGTCATTGGTATCTTATAAAACTCTTTATTAAGATATAAGGTTTGTGTGAATGCAATTGCTACACCGGAACTATTCTAGTGGAACTTCAAGAATCCAGTTTGCTTAGAGAGAAGATACCGTACATCCTGATTCTTCGAACGATGGTATTTGTAAGTTGAGGATGGTAGTTAAGGTACAAATGTGTAATACATTTCAACATTTGTAATTTTTTAATTGTAGGTATGTGACTGCCAATTGTAATTTTTGCTGACTTTTTAAATTAGCTGATATTTACCAATGTATTTACCTAATTTTGAATACCTTAATTCAGTTATATGATTGACTAGCTAACTTGAAGTCCGGTTTAGTAACTTTGTGTTATTATAAGAAATTCTCATCTGTTTTCCTGAACTACCTAGTAGTTTTATGATAATATTTTAGTTTTATGTTTTGAGTCAATAAGTAAATAATGACATTCAAGATCTTTATTACTAATGCCAGGACTACAAACAAATGGATCAGCTACTAAGTAAGAACTATAATTAATGTTGAAAATATATAACTTTTCACTGATGAGTTTTTTTGGCAAAAATGTGGATGTTTTTCGCGAATGTTTATCGCAAAATATTATAGTTAGCCTGAGTAAAATATTGAGACATTTACCAGTATTTATGTGACTAGTCTAGTATTCAAATACGATACATATTGCTAGAGATCTTTGAATACATACATAATAAATTTGTTTTGGGTGGTACCATCCAAATCACAAAATTCCCAAAAAGACATGATGATAAGTTGCTAAGACTCGGTTATAGACAACCCACATTACTGCTCCAGTGAGAGCCAGTCAGTGAATACGTTAGAGTGTCAGGAACTATAGTCCAGGACTGCATCAATGATTTCTTTCTGAGGTTGCAGTTCACATGTTTCTCTGTTTCTCTCTGCGAAGACACGAGACGTGACTGACGCTGTGTATGCTTGTGTCAGATGCTGTTTGAGCGCCAGCAGCACTGCAAAGACGCGAACGTGCGCGCTAACCTCATCCGAAGCGTGGGTATCCTCGGCTCAATCCTGGTGTCTGCACAGACCCCAGCCAGTCACCAGCTCGTTAAGGTGAGGGCAGCTTCGCCTCTGGGCTGAATTGGTACATCCTTCAAGCGATGTGGGAATCTGTAGAAAGATCTAAATAGTATGATATTTACACTCAGCAGAGAAACTGCTGAATGTACATCTAGTTTAATGATGTAGTTCTTAAAGAATTTCTTGTGGTCTATATTTTAAATGCCACCGAATATTCTTGTGAGAGAAGAGGTTGCTGGTGAGAATTTATTTCAAGAAATGGAGAATTTAAACAGATATGATTGAGGCTTTCTGGTGTGCTCTGTATGTATTCATATGATAGGAAAGTTGAACTTTTGCAATTCCCACAGCATTTATCATTTGACTGGAAAGAGAGAGACAGTATAGCTTGCATGGGCTTCTGGAAGATTTTCTGTAGTGAAATGTGTTGTGAGTGGTTGCTTTTTGAGAACTGTGTTGTGATTGGTCGGGAAGATGGTGCACCTGCCTCGCCCCCCTGCGTGTAGGCTGTGGCATCATCTTGCCGTTCTCTGCTCAATGTCGCCTGAATAAGTCGTGTTTGGCGTGGCTCAGTTTTACAGCTGTGGTCCGGACTGTGCCGGACATTTATTTTTAATTTTCTTCGACCACAGTTGTCTGCTCTCGGCCCACGAGGGAGCTGAAGTGATATTTGGCCGCCATGTCAAGGACACTTGTCCTTGGCTTGTACCGTCCGTGCCAAGCGACTTCGGGACTTGTTTACGAGATGTAAAATGTGGAAGTGAGTATTAAGAACTTTTTGGCATCAAAATTAATATTCACGGGTTCTAGCAGGAAAATTCCGTTTGTGTAGTTATGAAAACTGTGTGGTCTTGTAAGTATAGTACGTATAATGGTGGGCAGTGTTTTGTTTTTGTGCAGATCTGACAAAAATAAATCTACATAAAATTTCCACAAACTCTTTTTTCTTCAGTAAAAACTGCCAAACTAAATTCAGTTTTAACCTCTAATTTAAAAACATCAACAAACGTTTCTTGATGAACATTATTTTTATTTATTATTTTTTGGAAGGGTTTCAATAATGTTAAAGTCAGGTCGTCTCTTAGCCGAGCCAATCTGAGTTGTGATGAGGTAAGTATGTACAATATATGTACATACCTAGTTTCCTACTTTAATTAGCAATTCATATTAACATCAGACATTTACGGGTTAAGAATATAAATAAAAAGGCAGTACTTTATCACCACACTGAGCTTATTTCCTTCAACAATTTTGTGATTTTCCATCTCGATCAAATACGTACAGATAAAAATTAAGTTAATTACTCACAGTAAAAGTGAAATATTATGCTTATTGATATTTAAATTTGTTACCAATCATGTAATTTTTGACTGACTTCACAAAGATGAATACCATAAATATAAACTATGTTATACATTATATATAAAGTACTGATTGACAGTCTGAATTTATATAAACTGCAGCTTAGCATCGCGTGCTAAATTTTCTAAAAGTCTGCCATTATTAGGCCAGTTTTGGCAGCCTGTGAATACTGAAATTAATGGAAGAGCACATCGAAAAATTCAGGAGCTACATTGCTAGTTTTTCCAACAGCATTTTGGATTTGGTATTTCACATGAAAGTGTTATCTTCATATGTGTGATGTATGTGACAAAAATGGGAATAATGAATTTACCTATGTAGGTACATATAGCATAAACACACAGCATAAACAGTGGGAATCAAATTGTAGACGCATTGTGTCAGATGAGGTTAAAACAGGACCAAAATCAAATTGTGCTAATAATGGAGAAAAGTAAAAAAGCGGTAAGGTAAAATCAGGGTTCTACTGTATTAGCATAAATCTATGCTGTAAATTATTCCAAGGACTTGATATTAGATTGTTTCCAGGCAAAGTTTTTGTCTATGGTTGAACAATTGATACTTGGTTTGTGCAATAACCAATAAGTTGCTCACATTTTCAACAGATAGCATCCGGTCATTTATGGCATGTTCAAATTCTGTCTCGGCATAATATATAATCACAAAAGGTATATCAAAAAGGTTAATTAAAAATTGGTGCTAAAGGATTACCAGCTTGATAATACATATATTGAAATTATTATTTCAAATTTCTCAGGTTGTTAATATTATTTTAACACACATTTAGCAAGTGTAGTATGATCTAATAACGTCATAAGTCATTCTTTATGATGTGACTGAGCTTTGTTGAGAATGGAAATGAACAGATTGCAGCCTACACAGTCGGTGCAAAGTGTGTACCGCAAGCATGCTAACTGAAACTTCCTGGCGTAGAGTGTGTGCGTGCGTGCGTGCGTGCGTGCGTGTCGGTCTGTCTGTCTGTCTGTCTCTCTATGGTAGCGTCGTTAGCTGTTTGAGCCCAGGCTGGCGAGTGCATTGATCTTTTCCTTCTTGACTCATCTCCACTAGTTTTTATGTATACCTCATTCATGTTTCCCTTTTAAATTAACAAATCTTGTTATAACTTATTTTCTGTATGACTCATTATTCTTGTCGGGATTCTGAAATTGTGAATTTTAATTTATATTATTTTATTAATCTCATTAACAATTAATAATGGCACAATTATTTAGTTAATTGTAATAAAAATAAAATATAACTGGAAAACGTGTCAATACACCTAATAGCAGTGAAATACAAATTAATACCCCAAATGGCCATATAACATCAAAATAAAATAAATCATAAAATTAGGCAGCATTAAAACAAAACTTCATCCTAATCACAAAAATGTAATCATTTAAAGTTGAAATATTCATGAATGTTTATATTTTAGGGCAAAGTTTGTTAGAAAGTGGAAAAATTTATTTATTTTGTTTGTTTGTGCATCTCTTGTCAAAACAATTTTTAACTGACATATGTTTGTACAGTTTTCAAATACAAAAAATATTCTTGATTTGTTGTTATTGTTCTGAATGAATCTTTCTTAGACAACAGACAATTTTATTGCAAACAGAGAGTACAGTGTCTTGAAAGGCAGGGAAAAGTCAAGGATGTTGGACTTGCTCAAAGAAAGTTAGGAATTTACTTTAAGTCCAGGAAAAGTATTGGAAATTTCCCAGTGATAGTAATTTGAGGGAAAAATGTTACATCTGCCATCACTCAGACTATGTTTCTGTGCTTAGTCATACAAGCTCTAAAATAGTAAATGCAAGTTTCTGTATGCATAGTCAATTTTGTTAAATGCTTATTTTTTTTAATTATCTATAATTGTTGTAATAATATGGACGTCTGTGTAATATCTGTTAACATGCATTGCAAGATTTTTGAACACCTTAAGTTAAGATAATGTTTATAGGTGATTCAGTTTTATGTATACAGATATATGGTTAGAAGTTTGATTTTGCAAACAATGTAAATTATTTTTATAAATTAGTTAAGAGATTTAAAATTTTGAACAGTGAATGTTGGGCAAATTTAATTTCAGATTTGTATGGACATACTGTATGTATTATTTAGCAAAAACAGTTAGTGCAAAAATTAAAAACTTGTTCTGTCATATTTGTTCAAAAGTAATGAAAAGCGATGTGAGCTGTGAGGTAGAGCCGTGCGGCTTGCAGGCGGTGGGCACACTCCTGCTGGAGGCAGCGGCGGGCGAGGCGGAGCTGTGGGTGGGGGCGGAGGCCCTGGACACGCTCATGGACGTGTTCGCGGAGGACGAGACGGACCGGGCGGCCGCCGACATAGACCTGGTGCAGCGCCTCAGAGCCCTGCTGCCCGCCGTCCGGCACAAGGTAGCTGCTCCTCACCTTTCACTTCACATGTATCTACTGTCTGTGACTGATGGGGAGATCCCTGGCACGGGTATGGGCAGGTAGGGGTGGTGGCGGTCGGGTTTCCCGGAACACAGGGGGGGGGGGGGGGGGGGACAGCAGTTGTTTGCTTGTCGCCTGAGAAGTGTGAAGTCTTGCGCGCAAACATCGGTCCTCTTCTCTGGAAGCCGAGTTTGATTCGAAATGTGCTGTCAGTTTAACACGTGAATGCCAATGTTTGTATAGACAAGTAGACCTAAACGTTTGTTTCAGTTACAATTATAATTGCTATTACTTGTATTTGTAACCGTGTGAATGTGGCCACTGTAAATTGCAATCTTTATTTCGGCAATGGCTTCTAGCGGAACTAAAAAGAGGAAAGTGATACACAGTGAAGGACGCGGAATTGTAAGTATGGTTATTGAGAAGTATGACAATGAAGCTCAAGAAGGTGTCCTAGCGTTTCCTTTGATTCAAGCAACACGTCAAGCCGCTCATTACGTAGGTGTAAGCGAACCAACGGTGAAACGAATAAGAAAGGAGAACAAAGTACACAGTGCAACTAATACTAACAATTCTTTATCAACACCTGGTAAAATCCGAATTGACTGTCGAAAACACACTACCATGGTTGTGGATGATTTCGATAGATGCGTTATCATTAGAAATACAATACATGGAGTTTTTGTTCGCGAGAAGAAAATTACAGATGTTCCGAAATTGGTGCTTATAATCAAGAACAAAATAGAGTTTCCATGGGGACCAAGATCGCTACATCGCTTGATCAGAAGTGGATTAAGTGCAGTTCCAAGAGTAAAGTACTCGAAAGAGTGGACATAGTGACATGGCGTAATGACTACCTTCGCAAAATACGACACTACCGCGAAGTTGGCAGAGATATTGTCTATCTAGATGAAAGTTAGAAAGATACTGTAATTAAACTGTTTCTAAATACTGGCATAATGAAGATGAATTCAGAGTTCACACAAATGCTAGCGCAGGTAGAAGGCTTATTTTGTTGCATGCAGGTACTGCGAATGGATTCATTCCTAATGCACTGCTTATTTAGAAAGCAGGAACTGCAACGGGAGATTACCACAGCCAAATGAATAATGTGAATTTTTAAAAGTGGATAAATGAAATATTATTGCCTAATCTTCCACCAATTGCTGTAGTTGTGATGGATAATGCTCCATATCATAGTATGGAGATTAATAAAGTTGTGCCGTAAATTAGGGATTTAGGCACGTTTCATTTAAAATTTTATTAACTTAAATATTTTTGGAAATTTATTTTTTTTACTCCTCTTATTTTCTTTACGGCCAGGCCCTCAGCCTCTGTTCTCAGAGGCGAGCTGATTTTCTTTCCCAGCCTAATGCTAGCTTAGCGTTCTGGCTAATATTTCTCCCGCCTCCAGGCACGTCAGGGGCCGGTAACTTTATTTCTCCGCGTGACTACTTTTGCCTACAGCAGCTCGTGGAGCAGTGCTGAGCCCTGCTACCTCTGTCACGAATCGGTATAAGGTTCACTAGCAGCAAGACACGACAGGAGGATCCCGTGGGCCTTGCGTCCCACAGACCATGCGTTTTTTGAAGCCATCCCCCCCCTGCTCCCCACCCTTTCTTCTCAGAAGAGAAGCCAGGAGCGACGACCGCACGGGGACGTTAACCGAATTCAAGGCCATCTCAGGCTTGACAACCGCAGAGATGATTCTGGACTTTAACTACATCTAGCGACGGCTGTGGTCACTAACGCCACTTGTGGGCGTCGGCAGCGCCGACACCAGCGCTCGCGCGGAGGTAACGACAACCTCTCTCCCCCTTATGTCTCAGGCCGCTAGGTGGCACCTCTGGTTACTCCATTACCCCCTAGCTTGACACACTCGTCGGTCACTAGTCGATTTATTAGTACTTCTTCTCACCACCAAAAGATAGCGCCTCAGTCGCGCAGTCACACCAGTAAGATCTAATTTTTTTATGCCAGACACCTTCGGGTGGGCTCGGTAATTTTCGGCTCAGAGCCTACCCCCCTCCCATTCTCTAGAGACCCCGCGCCCTTGATATACTGATGATATCCCGCTCTGAAGGGACTTCGGTGCTCGCCTCCTGACTGACTGGTACCGTTTGTAACTGTGATCTTTGGCGAATCATCGACATCGCATCGTATATTATGTAGTCTTCTCAGACTAGAGGGATGAAGTCCCTATCTAAAATTAAGAGTAACCAGTCAGTAGTTTAGTTAAAAGTAGAGAAACTTAGTATTTTATATATATTTTTTTTTAATTAATCATGATGACTTCCGTGTCTACCGCGCATCGTGGTTCGGGTTTTCGGAGACGAGACGCCCTCTCCTGAGCGCCAGGACCAACACCCTGTTTTGTTAAGTCTTGACGTCATCCCCCCTTTAATTTCCCTCTATTGGCCTTTTGCGCCATTTAAGTATACTGTCTGGAAACAGGTCTAATTCTTTGGAATTTGGACTTCTGTTTCAGACAGGGTTCCAAGTTTGGGTTAACCAAAATCCTCTGCCAGAACATCTAGAGTCGGATCCTGAGCAGAATCCACCATCTTTAGGCCTACTACCTCGATCACCGTCTACCTACAGCCCCGGGTGATACCCGCAACATTCTATCATTTTATTCACGAACTCAAAAATAGTGTAACCCAGTTAAGACAGCGGACAGTTAAAGCAGTTCGAGAAGAGGAAATTTATATAATGTTTTGCAAGGACTATATGTACAACCTTTAAAGTTACCGATATTAATTTCATTCATGTTTTTAAATATTGTAATTTTTGTTATATATTCAGGGCCGGCCCTCTCATAAATAACGTTAAAGAATATAATATAATATAATAAGTGTAATTGTGAGGAATTTAAGTAAGGTCACTTATCCATGAAAAACAGATTTTACAAACAAAAATTTAATCTATAAAAAAAGAAAGAACAATGATTAATAAAATAAGGAAGTCTATAGACGTAACTGTTGTTTTTATTTAGTTAATCTATAATAACGATCCTTTTTCTCCCTAGTGGTCGTAGGGAGTCTCTAAATTTTCTTTGTTTACTCCTAGTGTCGCCTCTGTTGTTGACTTTTATAGTTATTTAATTGTGGGCTCCAGTATTCAGAGTTTCCAAATCTTTTTAACTACTTATTTAATTATTCTTTAAGACACTTAGAGTATTACAAATTCCCGTCCAAAAATGCAGTAAAAAACGACATTATGCTGTGGCTGAAGAACAACGGGGTTGAATACAATGAGAGCATGCGCAAAGCGATTTGTACAAGCTTGTAGAACTGCATAAGCCCAAAGAAAAAGCATACAGAATAGACTGTAAAATTAATCAGTTTGGTCACACAGTACTCAGACTGCCTCCTTACATGTGTGGTCTAAATGCAATCGAGTTAGCATGGGGAAAAATCAAGAGACTAGTTAGAGAGAAGAATGTCACTGGCGATTTATCACTTACGAAACTTAAAAGACTTGACAGAAACTTCAATTTCATCACTGACGAAAGATGACTTGGCGGGATTTTGTAGACACGTGCAGCACGTCGAGGAAGAATATTGGAAGAAGATGGAATTATTACGGACATGATAGGCATTATTATTGTCAACTTGGATAGTAACGCAGCGACTGTGAAACTGATATTGACGAGTCATCATGTGCTGCAGTGCCCAGTGATAATACTGATTCTGAGTCAGAACTGGCACGGCTGTTGGAAAAATATTTATTTATGTCTGAAAAACCATAATTATGTAAACACCGGTATACAATAACAAATATTACAATATAGACATTTCGTCAACAACTGCATATATGATATTCATACTTGCGGCCCTCGACACACGACTTCTACATACTTCTGTCTGTGAAACTGGAATTGAGTATTAATGGTGAGTTCATGTCGTACTATAACTTTCGTAACTGTACTTTCAAGCATGTGAAAAGTATCGAAGCATGCCTTATTTTGTGTTATCGCTTTGTAGAATTGCTTAGGAATTATTTGTTAAGTAAACACACGTAGTGAATACCTTTTCGGATGCTTCTATACATCCATTTCGTGGTGCTAAGCAACACCATTCTATTGTATTCGTTGAGTCGAGTGAATGTTTTCCCTTTGCACAGTATCACACAGTCCGTTGTCTCAGTGTCCCTCGTGACGTCAGTGCTCCGCTTCGCGGCCGCATTCCTGGCAGGGATCTTCCCATCAGTCACGGACAGTAATAACACCAAATATGTATAAGTAAAATAAGTGCAAATGTTGTTAATATCTAATTGTATCTTACTTAAGCTCTAAATTTACCACCATGTGTATAAGAAATGAGAAATGTTTATATTTCATGTGGATATGCAAGGTTGAGATTCTTCTATGCCTGTGACCAAGTTGTTTCATGTCATATATAAAGGAACAGATTTACTGTCCAATGTTCATTTCTAAGATATTTACCTATTTTATATGCTACACTGAGTTATATTATATGAAGCTGTTAGTTAAGTTAAGTTAAGTTAAGTTAAGAAAAAGATTATTTGCTGGAATCGACTTCAATAAATTGTGCTGGCAGGAAACTGTATATTGTTTTATAATATTGGTTTGTAAAATACAAGTAAAAGATGTAGGTACATGTGCAGGACATACTCTGATTTCTCGCATAATCGTTGCACATTTTATACTAAAATCAAGTTTGAAAAGTAGGGGTGTGACAATTATGCGTAAAAAAAAAATTTTTGTTAGGTAAAATGGAAAGTACGTTTATTTAAAAAAAGGTGGAGTATAAAAGAGCGCGCCAAACAATTTATATTAATAATTCATGCAACAAAAACCTTTCTTCAACTTTCAATAGAAAAACAAAATCTGTGACCTGAACGCAAGACACTAACGCGTAACCTATCATTGTAGTACACACCGCGAAAGAGTGCGGGCTATCAAATGCATTTAACTCTGTAAACAACAGAAAGCGCATGTTGTATGCAATTGGCAAGATATCGATATTTGACTACGTGTACGCGCTCTATACGGGAAGCAACATAACCAAACATGAATGATGCCAACTAGCGCTGGCTACATTTTATAAGTGGCGACGCAGACGAACAGATAAAGGTTATAACGTTTAAAAACGTCTTTAAAAGAAAATTTACATGTCGGACAACGTCGTACTTCCGTTAATTAAATAAGTAAGTGGTAATGTCCGAAAAAATATTAGATTTCTACTTTAAAATACATTGTTTTATACGGAACAGATACCTACACAAAGCACTCGGAATCTAATAGCAGGACTAAACACATCATGCCATTCATGCGACATTTACATGAGTTTTTTTTTTTAATCCAAATTTTGACACCCTAAAATATGAGTGTGACGATTATGCGCGTGCGACGATTATGCGATAAAACAGGGTAGTAGGAGGCCGAAATGTCAATTGATATAGTTCTGGTAATGCTTCTGTTTATATTTGTAACCATTACTAGTACAAAAATGCACAAGAGCCGTGCTGTGTGGAAAGTTGTCTTGATAATGTACACAACTAACAGTTCCGAAACCTTTCGTGTGCAAACAGTTTGTTGTCCACACTTCTCACATTACATTAATACTTTATTTTTTCAACAGTGAAGTGGATAAAGTGATTCTCATTAAATTTAAAAAATGTAACATTAGTTAAATTACTAAACACATTTACTAGCTTTCTCACCAATGCTGGTTTGTATTTTTGTTTAGGCTTTAGTAGCAGTTGGTTAGTGTTCTAGTTCAGCGTAACAAGGCTGCGATGACTACATGTTTGTAATGATGGTAGGTGAAGGCTAGAAGGAAGCTGTGTGTACGCGTGCACACAGGTCCGTCAGCAGCGGAAGTGTCTGGGCGACCACCACCTGGTGGTCACGACGGTGAACGCCAACCTGAAGCGCTTCATCGCCTACAAGGGCCGGCGCCTCGCGGCTCGTGCCCCGTCCAACGGCTGCCCTCGCTAGAGCTCCAAGTCTCCTCCACTTGCTCGCGAATATTACACTTTCTGTAGGGATATGTGGTTATTCATTTTTCAGTTTAGTTCACTCCCTGTGGAATTCCTGTCAACTATCTTAAATTGGATTCAATCATGGTTTTCAATCTTCACACTCTGTTGTACAATGAAGAAGATAGAGCAACCTGAATGTTAGGTTTCGTCGCACTATCTGCTAACTATAAACGTGTAGGCAAATATTTGTTATCAAACTTTTTCTTGTCATATAACATTGATTTTGCTGACTATAATTTCATTTTGTGTGTTTCTTTAGCTGGGTAAGGTATACTGCTTGGCTTCTTTTATCCCTTTTTTTTTAAATATTTATTCATAAAATGTGAAATTTTTTAAGAAAAATCCCAAAATCCTACTACATAGACTGTTTTGAATTACCATAAAGCCCTAGCAGGATAGTAGCCTATGTTTTTTTAAGTTGCTAGAACTGTTTAAATCATTGCTGTTAATTAAAGATTTTTGCATGGATCAACATCACTGAATATTTGTTTGGCCAAAAGTAAATACAGTAATATACTCATTTATTTCATTTTTACACGTCATATTCATGTGTTCTGTGATTTTACTATTAATTTGCTGTAAAATACAGTGAATAATTTTATTACGAACAAATAATAAGCTTACATCAAATTTGAATTAGTCTCCAAAATACTCTCGTTGGCTAGCGATGCACTTATCCGAAGGTTGATTCCGTGATTGGAAACATTTCCTGGAGGCCTTCAGCTGCTCCGTCGAGGGCCTCTCTGTGTCAAACATTTTTCTTTTAACACTGTTTTCATTTTTGGGAAGAACCAGAAGTATCATGTTGCTAAATCCAAAGAGTAAGGTCGATAAGGACGGACAGGAACAGATTATTCTGCCCAAAACTCGCAAATCAGAGGTGAGGTGTGACACGGCATGTTGTTGTGATGGAGGAAGCCATTGGCCCATATTTCAGGTATCTTTCTCTGTAAATTGTTATCGCACTATGCCCTCACCAACGAAAAAAACGAGCATGACCTTGACATTTGTCTTTGACTGACGTGACTTCTTAGGACAAGGAGAGCTATTCATTTTCCATTGGGAACACTGAGTTTTCGTCTCAGTGTCATAGCCATACACATAAATTTCATTTCCAATTATAATTTTAGCCATGAAGTCCAGAACTACAAGAAGATTCTTGCAAACTGACTCACGATTTTTCCCTTGTTCATTGCCCAAAAGTCGGGGGACAGAATTTGCACTCACCCATCTCATTTGCAAATTATGTGTTAAAATGCTTCACATAGATTCGTGAGAGATGGAAAGTTCTTCGTTAAGCTCTCAAATAGTTAATTGTTTTGAATTAACCATATTTGCCACTGTTTGCAGGTTTTTGTTTTGTTTTTGAGGTTAAAGGGTGTTCTTACCATTGATTGTATTCAACTGACTCATTTCCACTTTCAAATCGCTCATACCACTAGTAAATTAGCAGTGTTCAAAGTTCACTTTTCTAGGGTGTAAGTCAAAGTCGAATTGTGAATCTTCAAACTTCCGAAGGTTGAAGTCGAAGTTATAACTTTTCAACAGAATAATTGCAGTTTTTTCACAGTCTGATATCTGTATTTTAATTTGAATATATATATATATATATATATATATATATATATTTTTTTCAAATAATATTTAAAAAAAAAAAATTTTTACAAACATCTCTATATTAGTAATACACTGGTTTTGTAAAAATGTATATAACTGGATTATTTTCATTCAAATGTTAACCAAATATATATAATAAATCAAACACACGAGTGTGATATTACTAATTGGAAGGTACTGATTATTTACAGTTTAGCTTAATATGTAGCCATACTTCAGGAGTCATTCCTAGCATATCAGAAATTACTTATATTAATTAATTAATATGCACATCATTGTGTCTGAGTTAATAGTTACCTAATTAAAATAGTACATATTAAAATTAAATCATTTTAAAGAATAAGCATAACTCACGTGAGGGTGTTTTCAGATGCTTTCTGCAAGTTTTGCAGATACAAGTTTTTTATCTTCATTCTTGTCAAAAAATAAATATATTACATTCACCGATGTGCTTTGCGACAGTTTGCTTGTACTGGGGATATGATCATCTTCCTCATGATCACACTTGCAAGCAACCTAGATCGCTCCATTATATCTAGTTAGTTATTCACAGGAACATAATCAGAATAATACTGCGGAACCTGCGGCTTGATATTTTACCTATCAGATACAAAACTATCAATGCCGTGTCTCGTGTACTATGTACATGCTGGAAAAAACTCCTGCCACCCCGTGAGTTTGATATATTGGAACGGTTCATTAGCGCAAACAAATTTGGTGACATTGTATATTTGCCAATTTCAACATCCGCAGCAGAAATCCATACGTTAATCTTAATATGCTGGAAACTACATTTTAAGCTACGGTAAATAATGAAATATTGCCAGCTGCATCTCAGGTGTCACTGGCTGCACCGAGCTGTGTTCGCTTTGTTGGCGACATCGCCAGGTGTTTGGTTCTCGGATATTATTATAAAACATCACTGACTTCGTTCATACACAGAGAAACAAAAACATGTTTTCGTGTGATATTGTGCTGTACTTTTGTGTTTGCTTTCTATGAAGTTTCATTTCTCTCCGTATTGTGTAATTTAATATTGAGGTGCAAATTTGGACACACACACACACACACAATATTATGTTGTTGCTACCAAGATAGCCAATCACTGTTATTAGAAATTCTTAAGATGTAAAATTGTTAAACTGTATATAGACAATAAATAAAGACAGTAAAACCCTGTTAAGATCTTTTTCAAGGGACTGGATGCTAAAAACTTCTTAAAAGGGAAATAAATTTGCTACTGCTACCACAATGGGGGTTGACGAGTCCGTCGATGTTTAGGGTGCCACTACATGTATAACAGGCATGTGGACCCGGCTACTCTGTTTTCAGGACCGTGACGTAGCCCGTGTATCACTAAAATGCTCCGAAAAATGATAACTGCGTGAAGCTCCTTTCTCTAGCAGCAATCGTGACTGACTGCCCGGTTCGTCCTTGCTCGGCTACTCTCGGGAACGGAGCACTGACGTCACACTGGTGGGCGCGGGCGCGGGCCGGCCGGCACGCACGCACACACGCGCGCACACACACACACACACTCCGGCGGGCGGTGGTGGAAGGAGGGGGCTCGCAGCTTGTAAGGGGGAAGGTGGTGGCACCTCGGGCTCAGAAGGATGCAGCTCGGGATGATGTCAGTACATAAAAACAAATTTTACTCAAATTACATATGTACCACTTATCATCGGGAAGCTGGAAAAGTTATACAATTATATCAGTAGATTGAATTACAGTAAACTCCCGGTAATTCGCGCCCCGATTGATCGCGGAATCGGGTATTTCGCGGGTCAAACCATGTCCCCCAGTCAGAAATGAATAATAATGGAATAAATGGTTGATAGCCGATTAGGATAAATTTGCATTGTAACTAACAAACTAAGCATCGGGCAGAAAAAAGCCTAGGCGTAGAAAATGTCCGCAGTGAAATTCTAAACAAGATATCTCCGTACATTATTCCTCTATCTTGTAGGGTTTTCAAATTATGGTCCAATCCAGCCCAGTCATATTTTCTGAAACACTAGTTCTTAACATCGCTTTATCTCACAAATCAAGCATCGGACAGGGGACCTGATAAAGCCCACCATCCAGTGACATTATCCAGCGTGACTCGGCTGGGGATTGATGTTGGATAGGCTTGGTTGTCGGCAAGCGCTGGGTAGGGAGAGGCTAGCCGAGAACATGGAGAGAGGTAGAGATTAGAGCGGGCAGAAACACCAGGGGGAGTGGGGGAGGGAATGTGTTCACGCAGCACACAGGCAGAGCATGAGTCACTTGACTGAGCAGCGTCGCTGCGTACAAGGCAAAATCAGGTAGTCCGGTGTTTAAAATTCCACTCCAGAATCTTAATTGGTACTTTACTGGACATCTGTATATAAATGTTTTGTTACAACTTAAACCTACAGACGTAATATTATTGGGTAATTCATTGTATTATACACGTTCATCTTTTTACTTTGGTATAATGTTTTAACATTAAATAGTAAAGTAAATCAGCTAGCGTTTTTTTAATCTTTCCCCAGGAATTCCCAGTGGTCCAATACTTACGTGAACCATACTGTACCACTTTTGCCGTGAGGTAGTAAACAAGTCTCGGAAATGTTTATGTGTAACGGTCTCCCGACCTTTAACCAGAAGCTAGGGAATATAACACTTGCCGATCCGAGCCACACACACTCAGCAACTCGACACAGCGTTTGGTGAAAGACATAGTTTAACACGGTTTTTAATACGGCGTCACTGATTGCACTAAAATTAAATTGGCACAATTTTTGTTTCCCACACGTGACCATTTATAATTTACTGTAAGCATGGATAATAAAGTTTAACCACTTGACACGATAGACGATTCTTTATTTTTTATTGTACGAATGTTAGAATCGTTTTTTCCTGTATCTGCGGCCTACTTCTGCAAAAGACAAGCTATCTGTAAGTAAATATAGAATTTTTATTTTGTCAATCAAACTCGGTACTTTGCGATTCATATTCGGTTTGAAGTATCACTATGGCCTTTCTTTTTAGAAGACTTCGACCACAGAATCGTGTGTAACCGCACACACTGCACTTACTTTGTTACGGACACTGACGAAGCAGATACTACTGTGGCTGACACCACGAGACTGGCAGCAGCTTGTGTGCCGCACGTGTGTATGGCGGCGTGTGGCACGCTCGTAGGCCGTGCGACAAACTGTGCGCGGCACGCGGACAAATAAAAACAATTCAACGTTTAATATTTATCTTTAAAATTTATTATTTTTATTTTTTCACCCGCGTTTAGTGAAAACTGCGGATGCAAAGTCCGCACAACGGCGGGCCGTCTATACTGTGCGTGCTTGCCGACCTATTAGAACACAGGCGGTGTTTTATGCCTTTTGACCTTGGTCACATCGAAACATCGCGGTTATGAAACAACGCGGGTAAAAGTTATGTCCCCCGACAACCGCGTTAAATAGGGAGTGTACTGTATTTAAAATGAATTTTTTTAATAAACAATAAAAAACAATTATCAATTAGCAAAAAAAGGTTAAACATCCACATTATAATTGTTGCATGTATTTAAGTCATTTAAAGCCTAGGAAAGTATATAAGGTCTAGGTCAACACCACAAGGAGTTGTAACATAGGAGGGTGCAAGATATGCAAGTTCACAGTAAGTGTTGAAAAACTTTCAGGCAGTATCTACTGTAAAGCCCTAGGTTTTAAATACGCCAAGTGCGTCAAAGCAAATTTACTGCATGAAATGTATTGTTAACATTTTTACTGTGTGTAAATAACTGGTTCCTACTGATTTATCAGTTTTTATTACATGTTATGGAAAAGATCAGACTATCACAAATAACTACCAGTTAATAAAATACTTGTTAATAAAACACTTTAACTTTCATCTTTTGTCTGCTTTCTGTTCCCCTTTGTTGTCACACAAGAGCAAGTGAGAGGTCCTCTACCCTCTTTGTGAACCTTCCTATTCCCGCCTACTTCTCTCCCATTACTGTAATTGTGTTATAACCATCCCCTTTCCCAAAAAAGAAAAGGTGTCTAGCTTTTTCTTGTCCTTTCCTTGTATTAAAAACCAGTTGTGCTGAAACTACCAGCGATACGCTGAATGTGACAGGATAGTCGGGAGAGGTTTACAGGCAGCGAAAAATTTGTGCGGGGCTGGAGAAAGAGAAATTTTGCACTTCCGAACCCATTTCTTCGCTGTGTGCTTTTCGCAGACTAACACTAGGAAGTTTTTGCACATCAAAAATGGATTGCTGCAACAGCGGCATGAATTGCAGATAATGGCTGCCATGTATGTAATAAAATATTGCAGTTGAAAGTTAGGTGAAAACAATATTTTTGAGGCACAGTTCAAAACAAGTCATGGGTGGATTATGTTCTACATGTGCTATAAAAACTTTTTAAAGATTGCGTAGACAACTGCGAAAGAGGGAAGAACTATTAGCACTGCTCGAGACATGGCCACCCACAAACTGGCTGGTTTATTTTAAATTCCCCTACTCTAGCCGAATGCCAGCACCGCAAACAGCCTTGGACAGCAGACATGGTGGAACCGATCACAGTGCTTCACACACAACGCCGATACATTTTAATGCACACATTTTCTGCTTACTGAATTTACTATATATTAAAATACCAATTACACTTTTACACACGTGATAGTTATTTACGAAAATATTGAGCCATGCAGTATATTGTTAATTTCTTTCCCACTCAAAAGTGGAATACTTGCACATGTTTTTAAAAACCAAAATTGGTACAAAATGTGTGACACACATGCGGGGACATACTGCACAAATAGTTAAGATGTTTCTAATAAATACTATAACAATACTAATTTAAGACTTAAAACAAATGAAACAATTTTGCGTTATAAGTGTGAAGAGAGGGGCCCAATATGTGAGGGAAGGCTGGCTGCAGCACTGTGATTGGTCGACAACACGGGGAATAAACACGCAGGCACGGCTACATCCAGGTCAGAATCTTTCTGCCGGGACACACGTTGCCGGCTTGGCTTGGATCGCTGCCGGCATTTTGTTCACAATATGATTATGACTCCTTGACTCCTGCCTCATTTATAAAGTTGTTGAACTTAAGTAAATGTTCAGAGAAAATTTTGCTTAAAAAATTTGTTTAACCGAGTTATAAAATAACTGAGTTTTGCATATTTTTTTTAGTGCCTTGACATCAGTGTTGATCCCTTGTGACATGGCTGAAGCTGAATATCAATCAACAAATATCCTTACCTTTTCAGCTGAAATCTGAATATCAGCATATATCGGAAACTAGTGGTGCACCGATGCGGATACCGATGAATCGTAATCGGCGATTATGGGTACTTACCGATTAATCGTAATCGGAGATTATCTTAACGATTACTTTGCTGATTATCTACGTCCCGTCGTAATTAAGTAGGTTTTTACCGTGTAATATTTTGTTACACATTTTAGGACGAAATACGGTAATATTTGTATATATTACAAAATTGATCTAACTCCGTCATATCAAGATTACAGATATTTCGTTAAGTTTAATAAATTTCATTGCCTCGAACAATAAAAAAATACATTTTTCCTACACGTTTATTTACGTTTCGTCTTTTGTTCTGTCTAGTGGCCTTGTACATTGCCTATAGCCAGAGACGTAAAATAGATGGCACGCAATCAAAATACCACAAGCAGTTGCAGTGGATTCTATGAGAATCGATCTTTTCGAGTCGATAGTAGCGGTTCAAAATCGTGGTACCGATACCTTTCAGAGTTTATCACTGCTTTTTACAAACTCGTTATTGGCGTCTTTGGTAACATTATCCGTTGTGTTATTTGTATGTGACGTGAAAAGTGAAAAAGTATTTATAATTTTATAAATTCAGTCAACATTAATAAAATCACATGTGCTAGAATTGGTTTTGAGTCATTTTTATATAATTATAGTGAGATGGCGACTAGGGAGAAAAAAAGTGAAGTGTGGAAACATTTTTCTACAAACTCAAGTGAACAAAATATAGCAACAGGTTAACATTGTTAAACGGTAATTTCTCGATGCAACCTTATGTGATATTCGATAATAATGCTAAGTTTTCCGCAACAAAAACTTATCCACTGTAAATTACAATTATTAGACTGTAGTTCAAGTTGTTTACAATAAAAAAATATAAATAGAATTTAATTTACACTTTGCAATGACTTAATAGTGTATTTTATATATATTTTATACTGTTATTATAACTGTATTCTCAATTTTACCTAATCTTGTTATTAAATTCACATGGGAATAAAAATTTTTGTGTGCATTATTACACTTAAAAAAATTTCTTCATTATAATCGGTAACTGAATCAGTATCTGCCGATTATTGCTCTGATAACCGGTAATCGAATCGGTAATCGGTAAAGTCATATCGGTGCACCACTATCGGAAACCTCGTGGACTCGGCTTAAACCTGAATCTCGACAGATATGGGGAACCTTGCAAATCAGCTGAAAGCTGAATATTGACAAATTCAGAAACAAATTATTTTTTTTTAATAAATTTAAAAACACATTATTTAGTTTACTATTTCATACAAAAGGTTTGTGATTAATTATATGCTGAAATAGAAAAACACTTCATATCTAAACAAAAAAAATCTGAATGAAAAATTAGTTGTGTATATTATGCTCTAGTATACATTTTCTTTATACAAGTACCAAATACTATACAAATTTACATAAAACTTTAGGGACTCAACATTGTTTACAATTTATCATTATAAATTAGAAATAACTAAGAAAATACAAAATAGTCACAATCAATCACACAGAGTAACCATCTCTACACATCCATATACAGACTTACTGCAGGTGATAAACTCAAATACTGCTTTTAAAACCATAAATTGACTAATTGTAGACATACTTGAGAATATGTCATTTCTTTAAAAATATTGACTGAAGTAAGTCACAGGTACAAAGAGTGCATAACAATTCACACACTACAAAACTCATTACAGTGAAATAGCTGCATGATAATCTCTGATAAATGAAACACTTCATAATACAATTTCACACGTGTTACGGAGGGATTTAATAAATGAGAGGGAGACGGTGTCAAACACACCACTGGATAAAATCACATTATAAACATCACAACAATTATTGCTCTTGAGACGCAAGCGCAAATGGCGCTCCAACCCCTGAGTTCAAAGCCGACACATTGCTAAGACCAGGCGGTATGTGATCACAGCTCAAAGAATTTTAAGTATAACCTGAATGTTTTTTACACACTCAATCTAGTCTGGCCTTCGAAACTTAAACATTCTGGGAAGCCAAACACTCTACACCAGCCTAAAAAATAATTACAAACTTACAAGAACCTATCACATGTTAGTAACACAGACCTTTTTTTGGGTTCAAGTTAGGTACAATTGCTTTCAAATGATAAGATCCCAAAATTCTACACTATTTAAATCCACAACCACATCCAGTAAATCTCATTGTCAACCATAATTGGGCATTTGAATGTGGCTAGCTTACTGAGTTGTGCAACCACACCTTTAGGCAGAAGAAACTGAGAAACTTTGCGTGTAAACGTGTAAATGAAATACTGATGTCAAAGATGCCATAAGCACTCAGACTAGCAGTGTGCGAAGCTATGGAATGTCGAAGTCAATTCGAAGATTTTTTCTTAGAGCAGAATACTTTAAAAAATCAGAATTTCACGCCGTTTGAGTCATAAATACCATGCGCTGTTTCCGCTAGCTGTGTTTTTTTACCTGGAGGGAACCACTGAAGCTGAAGCCATTAAAAATGTAAGATATCTGACAGAATGTTTTATGGGTAGTGACAACTGGAAGTTCGCCCATCTGCCCCCCTTTTGCAAAAGCGATTTTTTTTTACTTTAAATACCCACCCTCTGACATTGTGACACACCAGGAGGGGAGGGGAGGAACTGTAGAAACAATGCCGTCACTGCCTAATGCTGCATATGGCAGCAATGAAGCATTTCATATTTTTAAATAATAGTTCAGTATGGGTGCCTCATGTTTTATGCTTGGAATAGTAATTCACACGTCTTAAATGGTTGCAGATGCACAGGCCACGCTGAAAGGGCACACAGTCGGGGGCTAGGCAACTGAACTGTGTTAGGAAGTGGTTGTAGGTACAGGGCACACTGCTGCTGAGCGGGGCTAGGCTGCTCCACAGCGCCTGGAGGCAGCTGTGGTGCCCCGGCCCCGCTACGAGAGCACACAGTTGCCGGAGGAGTCTGCTGTGGGGTCGGAGGGGGCCTGCTGAGCGGGGCTGGGCTGCTCCACCGCGCCTGGAAGCAGTTGCGAGGGCAGCTCCCCCTTGCCGGAGTGCAGGGCTCCGCTGGAAGGCTCGTCGGGGGAAGTGCCGCTGGAGAGGCGGGAGCGGGAGGGGGGTGGGGTGGTGGGGGCCGGGGGCTCGGCGGTCTGCTGCTGCCTCTTGAGAGCGTGGAGCTTGGTCAGCAGCCCCACCTGCGTCTGCACGCCCATCATGAAGGGCTTGTAGCCGAGACTGCAAGCAACCAGCAGTGTCACCGCCATGCTCGGCTCTCTCTGTCTCACTGTCACACTGACTCACTGTCTCACCGTCACACTGTCATTCTGTCTCTCTGTCTCACTATCTCACTGTTATACTGTCACACTGTCACACTGTCACAGGGTCCAGTCTAAATGTTTGCTCACATGGGAAAATATGTTCTAAATTTCTGTTGTTTTCAATTGTGTAGTCGGCAAATACCAAAATTCAAAATGAATCAATGTATTCAAACTCCAATAATTTTGATACCTAATTTGCTACATTCTTTACCGTACGCAGAAGCCATAAAAAATAAAAAAATATTTTTTTATTTTTTTTAATATTAGGCATATAAAAGTATAGGTATTCCATGACAGCTTCAATTAGGTTTCCCTTCGAATATCTTAGCTATTTCTGATTAATTAGAATTTTCTTAAAACAGGGTGTCCAGCGACCTGGAAAACCTGGGAAACTTGAAAAAGTCAGGGAATTTTGGTGGTCAGGGAAAAGTCAGGGAAAATTGTGAAAGTTCAGGAAATGACCAAAACCACTAACCACTTGCTTATCATGAAGGTTTTTCTCAAAGTTTTACAGAATACACTCTTTAGTTTTACTATTTGACAAATCAAATCATATTTAAACTAATGTTTTCCTTTACGTATCTGGACTTGCGACACAAGCGTGCTGCTTTCATGAAGTCTATAAATACCTACCGTATGTTATACATGCATACCGTATTTTGATGATAATACCGCACCCAACATTAGGAAGGGGGCAGATAATACCATAGTTTGTAAACTTGTAAGCTACTGTTCATAGTTAGTCTGCCTAATATATTGCTACTGTACCATATTTTGGGTTACAACATACCATAGTTTTGGCGGTTCTCGAGTGTACCCGAAGGTTACCGAAGCTGGCCGAACCGACCACCGGCGCCATTACTGCAGTTTCCTCCGTTTGTTTAAACGTTTCGTCAGTTCTCTCAGATTGCCAAACATAATTTTCTTTGAAAGATACAAATATTATTTTGGAAATTTTTGTACTCTAATCATAGCCAAAATACTTACGAATTTTAGAGCTGTGACCTTAGGAAGTTATAAAATGTAGCATATTTCTTTACACTGTAGCGATGTGCATACAAACTTACGCTTTGTTTATTGCGAATCTTTCACGGTCTTTCTGCTAGATTTTACTGGAGCTGTGACTAGGCCTCTATAATTTCGGTGAATAATGTCTAAATTCAAGAAAACATTGTTGAATCCTACATGGTTACTTGACCCAGCATTTAGTTGGTGCGTGGAAGTGCCGGGCAATAAATTTAATTTTTTTTGTAAATTATGCAAGACTGTTGTTTCCCTCAGTAATATGGACAAACAAGCTCTTTCAAGCCACATGAAAGGCCAAAAACACCAATGTGCAAATAATGCAGTGAATTCTTCCAAGTCAGTTGGTATTTTTTTCAAATCGGTTACTGCTGTGTCTTAAGTTACCACAAGCAAATTTGATGGACAAGCTTCTAATGAACAATTTCATTCGTCAGGTAACGTCAAATCATCTCAAAGCTCATAATAGTGATTTGCCTAGCAGATCCCAGTCTGTGAGTTCTCGAGGTGTTGAACAATATTTCAGGAAAGACAGTGTTACAAAATCAAAAATTTTGAGGGTGTTTGAATGCCATTATGCAGCATTTTTCTCTTATGTCTGCTGCCAATAGTGTATCTTTATTCAAAATAATGTTTCCAGATAGTGAAATAGCTGCAGGAATGCAATTACAGAAAACCAAATTAGCATACACAATTGTGTCAGGCCTTGCTGCTTACTTTCAAAAGGAAATGTTAAATAATGTTGTTGACTGTCATCATATTGTTGTTGCTTTTGATGAAAGTTTAAACAAAGTTGCTCAAATGCAACAAATGCATATTTACATCAGATTCTGGGACAAGGAAAAGGTAGCTGTTGGTACACAATATTACAACTCTGCATTTCTGGGTCACACAACTGCAAATTATTTGTTACTTTCATTTAAGAAATCTCTGAAAGATATTAATCTGAAAATCTGAATTTTTCTGAAAAAATTTTCATTTTTGTTTGGAAAACCTGGAAAAGTCAGGGAATTTTTCTATCCTGGTTTGCTGGACACCCTGTAAAATAAATTAGGAAATAACCTGGTTTAGTCAAAATATTGTGTAGTTTCATTGAATAGGTGTTTTGATCACATGTTGTTGGTTCTTGGTTGCGGTTTACCGATAAAGAAGCTGAAAAATTAATTAGCCTTTATATCAGTTAGTCACGCATGGGTTATAGTTTAGATTTCCTGAGAGTATTTTTTAATTGATTGATAACTATATAACTATGAACTTACTTTAAATACATTTGATTGAACTCACTAATTCATTATCAATAAATACTAAATTTCTAATGAATTTTTCAAATAACCGTTTTCAGTAGTTTGGGCTAAAATTTGTTTACGTATATAATCATGTATTACATAAAAATTGTGTTCATACAGTGCCATTCAAACAACATTATTTTAATGTAAGTGCCATTACAATAAAATTCAATTTTTTTATTCAGGTAGTGTCAAACTACTTAGTTATAATTATAAAACACAGTGCTGTCCTACTACAAAGTTATAGCTAATTTAATTGGGATACCTTCAATTATTTCTATAAACTGTATTAAAAATGCTCACAAAGGTTTCCATTAAAATGTAACCTTCATACAAAACACAAATTCAAACTGGTGTCTCCGTGGATGTCCTGGCTGGATTGTGGTGAGGTCGCGCTCCCGGTCCGGCTGACAGTTCCTCGACTTCTCCTTGATGAACACGTCAGTGCCGATGACATTCGCTGTTCATCACTGGTGATGCTGGTGTTTGACAGTGACTGGTGTTGCGGCAGAATACCTCGCTTTTAACTATCACGGTTCGGTTGAGGTGGCTAGCAATATTCCTAATGATATGAAGATCTGGTGGCTGTTTTGGCGTCATCGGTGGTTCCTGATCTCGCAACGTTCTTTGGTAATTATTCCTTCTAAACCGCTCGTCATAGTCTCTATCCTGCTCTCGACGTTGTTTTTTCTACCACCTCTTGGATTTTCTTGGCGTGTGGTTGTCATTTGGTTCTTGTCGCTGTCTGTAGGATCGGTTCCCTTCTGTATTTTCCTTAACCTTGTCATTTCCATCTATAAGCATTCACATTGTTCTTGGTTCTGGTTTTGCCATGGTTTGTAGAGTGGTTGGTTTGATTGCTCAATGATTTCTAGCGATAGTGAACTCTTGTTCAGTTGCTCCAAGCGATCACATGACAGGAATTGCTTGCGATACTCATTAACGTTTCTGAAACTTCTTCCCGATAAATGTACCTGATAGCAGTGATAGCATATGGGTGAATGGGATAATATCTTCTCAAATTCATCATCACCCATTTGGAGATCTAGATTTCTCGTAAACTCGAACATGGAGATTAAATGTGATTCTAGCGATTTATTTTTGTGAGGATCATTACGCTCCATATGTAACTGAGCTCTTAGTTCCAGTACTGTTTTAAAAAAAATTCCGGAATAATTTGTACCTGTCAGTGTTGGGTTGCACAACTTCCCACCAGTAAAACAAGCAGTAATGGGATATCTTAATTGATCACTCTTCATGAGACTAATCTTTGAATTATTCTTCTAATCATTTTTAAAATATGTCAGTATAGCTTCAGCCCAATGTCTTGCTAGATGAATCAGTGCAATGTGATCTACAGCTGTATTAGTTTGTATGTCAGCTGGCAAAATGTTTGGTTGTGAAGCTACAGATTCAGAATTGACTATTCGAAACCGTGGCTGTATCTATCAGAGCAGGGTTCTCTGTACTAGATGAGTTATCGACACAATTTTTGGTATGTATTTCTCTGTCTCACGTACTCTTCTATCTACTGAAAACATGTTATGTAGCTCTCATCGCTCAGAACTTTGTGCACTTATTTCTTCCATTTCTCCTCTTACTTCACACAATCTTTCTACTACCATTTCGTAAGAAGCGTATCACAGTAAGATTGAGCTTGAGCTGCCTTTTCCTCGACAGTGTTTACTCTCACAACAAATCATTCATTCTTATAGTTAAAGTAGATTTTGTTTGTTCCGGGTCCCGCCTAAGCTTCTCATTATTTTCACTACATAGCTCACTCACCTCACGAACTTCTGGTTCACCTGTCGTATTTGTGACACTGTTTTAAGTTAGTGTTCATTTAAATGCTTATTTAATGAATTAACATTTTCATTAATTTCTGTTAGAACTTCACTTTGTTCTTGAATTTTTTTTTTTAGTTGTGATTTATTTTCCTCTAACTTTGTGTTGATTGAATCAAACTGACTTTCGAATTGCGTGTTCACTGATTAGAAGTGTTTGTTCATTTGGATTGACAATAATTATATGGATGCCTGTAGATCCATGGAATCAAGGTGTTTCCAGTGGCTTGAGTTGGCAAGAACTGCATCTGTGGTGTGCTTGCAAGTTTACTCCAGGTCTGTTGGCCTACACTTCACTCAATAAGCTCTCCAACACTAGTCACAGATACTGTGTCGATATCTTCATTCGATTCCTGTCCATCGGTCTTACTGCATTCAATAACCAACCATCGAAAATTGTATTTACACCCTCTCCCTGTACACATCTAGATAATATTATCAAAATAATGTTGATTCAGACAATACTGTCCGAATTCTCTTCTGAATGGGTCCTACATTGGTGTGCCACAATAATTTTTTTCTCTTAATTTGGCAGGCCTAGCTCTTTTCAATACAAGCACAATCACTACACCGGACCTCTGAGTGAATAGCCCCAATAATTTTCTGAATCAAATTTTAACATTAACTTTCAATATTCCCACTATAATTGTTTCTGTTAATAGGTACTATTCACCTTCATTTTGTGACAATACGCAATGCACATCTTAAGTCCTGGAGCCGTACCAACGGCTTAAGGCTTTGTATGGTAGACATGATACAAGTAACACAAATATATAAAAGACGAAAACAAAACAATTAAAAACAAACACAAAAAATGAAAATAATTATAAGAAAATTATAATTATTATTTATATATCATAAAAAAGAAATACAGCTACAGATAGCAAACGGTATAGCATGAAAACTTTATGAATGATGCAACTAAAAACATAGTCAAAAAATCTAAGATAGTAGAATTTTTTTTACATTTATTTGATTGTCTAATAGAGGAAAATAATTACCATACTTGTTGAAATTTGAAATAAGTTTTGTTTAAAATATCATTAATTTTGCTGAGTGTGCAAAATAAAGGTTGCTGATGACTGTTGAAAGAAGGTACTTTAATACCTGTATTATGAAGTAAATAAAAACAGTTAATTCTATTATTGCAGCAGTTATATATAATAAGGCTTCTAATACATATCTTCTTAAAGATAAAGATCTAAGACGGGAGTGAACATCTACCTTTTGAATAATATTAGTGTTTTGGTCTATAATTCTTATCAGTTTACTTCGCAATGTATCTAATGTATTACTATCTATTTTAGTAATTTTCTTCCAAATAGAAGTGCATATTCAAGTTTGGATCTCACCAAAGCCATATAAAGATTAAGTATTGAATCTAAAATAGATCCATTAAAAGTAATATACTTAATCAGAGTTAACAATCTATTAGCATTAGAACTAAGTGATTCAATATGATTATGAAAGAAAAGTTCTGAATCAAGCAAGATATCCAAGTCTATGACACAATATGATTTTACAATGGCTTGATTATCTAGTTTGTATTCAAATACAACAGAATATTTTTTTGCCAAAGTTATAGTAGTGGTTTTTGAATAGTACAGTAGAATCCCGCTGATGCGACCCCTCACGGTTCCGGAAAAACAGACTTATAAACGGAATGGTCGCAATAGAGAATTTGGACCAATTTTAATCGCCCCCCCCCCCCCCCTCCCGACAAAAAAAAATCCAAATACATAAAAAATTGCCTTTGTTCGCATAGATTTCATATTCAAATAGTCTATGGTGTAAAAAAGACAACTTTTTAAATTCATATTACACCTCGGACTCGCATACCCCGAACAATGGGTTCCGATAAATACTCGCGCTAAGTGAATTCGCGTCACGCGAGTTCAGCTATGCTAGCCGGCTGGTGGTTATTTTCGTCCCAAACGTGGCGAAGGAACTTGTGTGGATCAGGTAGAAAACATTCGGCTATAAAAGAAAGATATAAGAACAATGCTATCCTGAAATGCTGTGACATGTTTTTGGATTAGATAATCACAGCGTCAGACCGACAGGATGCGCTCCCGCCCTTGCCGTCAGCAATGTTTATTTTGACAGCTCAAGCAATTATCTTTTCCACGTCCCTTCGCAGCGTAAAAAAAAAAGAAGAAGAAGAAACACGTTTGAATGCAGACGGAAAAGTAACTATGCAGTAAAATAAATATATTTACAACCCTGCTAAATGTTTCTATTCAATAAAATTCGAGGTATTAGTGATTTTTAAGCAGAAACTGCTGTGTGACTAATAAACAAATTGTATCATAATAACTTAAACTTAAAAGTATTTATATATTAACGGCGAAGGACAGTCGTATAAGCCCATAAAAATATTTATTTTACCGAGTATGGACTATACAACCTGGCTTTTGTCGCACGCGGTGTGGGAGGGGAGGAGGATGCTGACAGTTACTCACGCGGAAGGTTAAAATAAGGGAGGGAATGTGTTGAATGTTAGTTGGAAAAGGGGGGGAGGGTGTTTTTACATGGTTTGTGGCTCTGGGAGGAATGAGCCTTGAAGAATTAGCAGGGGATGGGAGAGGCAAGCGTCACGTCACGTATGACGTCAAGCCACCGCTACCGCCAGCCTGGCCTGACGAGTTTCTTATGCTCTCGCAGAAGTTACCACAGTGGCTTTTCCTGCGGGCGGGTAAGATAACATGACAGCTGAGACGGCTTTTCGTGCGATAGTGGACGCGCCGAGCTCGGCTAGACACTGCCGCGTGGACAGTCTAGAGGGGTGGTATCTATTTTTAGCCGTCTTTTGTATGCCTGCCTGCTTACAGTACAGCTCTCGCCAAGATAAACGTGAACACATAGCGCCCAACAAAGTGTAACAGACTTGTTTTTCAGCCGATTTTACTCAAATTTTCGACTTTCTCTGCTCAAATTTTTCACGGTTTCTCAAAAAACGGTCGTATACACGGAATGGACGCATCAGAGGGGGGTCGCATCGGCAGGATTCTACTGTAGTTAAGATCAACAACATTAAAATTAAACCATTTGAGAACAGAAGAAATGCCTCAAAGTAGGTGACAGTCCTGTAAAGAGGTAATTTTTATAAATATTTTAAGGTCATCGGCAAAAAGAAGGCAGACAGAAAAATTTAATGCTTTAATTATATCATTAATAAAGATGTTGAAGAGAAGTATGGATGGTGTACCATCTTGAGAGACATCAGAATTTGCAACAAGTAATATTTGATATTATTTATTGAAATAAATAAGTTCATATCTTTCAAATAACCACCAAACCATTCTAGATATTTGTTACTAAATCCTATATAAGACAATTTATATATATACACACACACATATATATATATAAATATATATTATATATATATATATATATATATATATATATATATATATATATATATATATATATATATATATATATAATTTATAGTTAACTGTGTCTAAAGCCTTTGCTAAATCAAAACAGCAAGCATCCACTTGACCTCGAGTGATCACTTCAGAGTAAATTGAATTTATAAAGGTAATTAGATTAGTGGTAGTTGTTTTGACAATTCTGAAAATTTTGACAGTAAGACAGTCTATTTTTAGGTTGGTAGAGGGATAGGCCTATATTTCGTGATATTTTGTTTGATGCCTTTCATTTGTATAGGAATAACCTTAGCAGTTTACCATTTATTGCGGTAAATGCCACTGTTAATACTGCTACTGAAAATAAACTGACGTATAGGAACAAGAGCCAGAGAACATCTTTTTATTATAAAGTTGGGAATTCCATTTGGACCAGTTGACATAGAGGATTTCAAAAATTTGATTCCCCAAAGTACCATAGGAATGGAGTAATCATAAGTATCAGGTATTGTAGGGTTGTGGTTGTTAGCAGGAGTTACATACTCACTAGAAAAAAAGTTTGCAAAATATTTGCAATACAAGTTGGGTCAATGGTAACATTATCATTACCTTGAGAGATAGTTTCTGATTATATCCTTCTTTCATGATTTTTAATAGGGATGGGACGAATCCACATTTTGGTCGAATCCGAATCCTTGTTTGAATCCTCAGTGTTTGTCATCGAATCTCGAATCCCAGTCCCACACTAAATTTCACATGTTATTAAAAAAAAATCACATGTGTATTTATAAAATTATAAAATAAGTGCATAGTGTATACACCTGATATAAAATAGACAAATAACCTCAAAAGCCACACACGTAAGTTTGCATCCGTCTAATTCTCTGTTACATTAATCCTTCCTATGTTTTCAATAAAATACGTTTGTATAACAGACACCATTTAAAAAAAATTAAGTTTTTTTTCTGCAATGTTATATTATTGAAGGTTGGAAATGATCAAGTAGTTATGCTAATTGACAAAATGCAGCGTAGTTAATCTTATGTTTGTGCTATTTCCGTTACCTTTATAATATTATTTAGGTATACAATTTTCTAGAGCTGGACGAACCTCAGTTCTCTAGTTTCGAACTGAATCGAACCATAGCAAAAAAATTTCGAACCGAGACGAACCAAACCTCATACAGAAATAATTGTTTGGAATTAAAATGAACCGACCACCAGCATTTTGGTCTTTAACTGAATGGTGAGAAAGAAAAGTTCTCCACCCATATGTAAAATTAAAACATATGGCTTAGCTTTATTAAATTGCAATACATTTTATAAGTTAAGTTTATGCAATAAATAATTAAGGAAAGAAAACAGTTTAGAGAAAATCATTTTGCATTTAATTTCTTTATATATACTTTTAATTCATGAAGAAGTTCCATCTAAATTTCAAAAGACTAGGTATCTTCCTTTTTCAGTGTACACTAACCTTCATTAAAAAAATATATTATTATAAAGATGACGAACATTCAGCATAAGGCCACATAACATTTTTAATAAGTAACACTTTTTAATAGGACATTAAAAAAAAGTCGAATGTGAATTAAGTTACCTATCTACATTACAAAACCCGCTGACTGCAGTTACTGTTTTCTTGGAAGAATGCTGCTCGTCAGAAGAAACTTTAGACATTTTTTGGGGTGGTTCTGGGTCATCTGGGTAGACATTATCTTTTCTCCATTTAGAAAACTTCAACGACGTAAGCCTGCTCATCGCAAATCACCTCAAGAACAATAATTTTGTTAACGTAACGTAAGAAGTGTGGTTATAGAAATTTGCGTCGGAAAAAAGAAAACACGAGAAATAATGATGGCTGCCGCAACTACGCTAGTCAACTTAGTACCGTACTGTAAAATTTACTGGACCAGTACTTTTAATACACAAGATTAAATTAATATTTTCAGTACCTGACTGTTATAACCAAAAAGGCCAAAGAAAATAAATACATCCCAGTAATTTAAAATAGGTACGTAATTTACGTAATCATTTCCTACCGCATTTGTCTTGTGTTAACTTGATCACGTTAGTTTTGCCGAAATACGAGAGTTCTCGTACATGCGCTTTAGTTTAACGTATGGGTTACGCAATCTTTGGTGATTTTACAACACTTCTCGTACACGCACTATAGTTAAAGGTATAATATACAATACCTTTGGCATTTGTACGATAGTTTATATTACGTAGTACGAAAAATGCATACAAAAATCTCTAAAGTAAATAAAAAACAAAGCGCGCCTATATGAAAAAAATTCTATGCGAGTTATGCGACAATTAATAATTTTTTTTGTCTGCACTTGAAACTGTTGAGGCGACGATTATGCGATAAAAGTAGGATTATTACATGTAATGGAATTTTGTTGTGCTGTTTTGTGAATGGTCTCAAATGGGGGTTAGAAAATTAGAAAAACGTAATTTTTTTTAAACGAACGTTCGGTTTTTCGAATATATTTTATGAGGTTTCGAACCGAACCGAACCGAACCGAACGTAAGGGTTCGGTTCGGTTCTAAATTTTCGAACTTCGCCCAGTACTACAATTTTCAATTACTACCTAAAACTCTTAAAAACCCACCTCGAATCCCACCTCGGATCCTACGAATCCTCGAATCCATAGGATTCGGTATATTCGACGAATCCAAGATTCGAAAATCCCATCCCTAATTTTTAATGTAGTGCCAACATTTTTTTTAGGATTTTGTATGATTTTAATGTTTAAATTTTGAAGCTAAAATTTTTTCATCTCATGCAATGCCAATGAGAGTTTTACCTGCTTTAAGATAGTGTGAAAATAGAGAATGGTAATAAGTATTCAGGTTTCTTTTGTATTTTTAAGTTTGTCCGCTGAGTTACAAATCTACGACATACTGCAGTATATTAAAAAATGGAGTCTTTTAGGGAGGGTACTTTGAAACATAAAAAGCAACAGAAATGTTTTTACGTTTTTCAGGCGGTGCAATTATGTAGAATGAACTGCACTTTAAGAAAACTGCAGTTAACTCTAAAATAATGCTGTGAAGAATTTGTAAAATAATAGTAAGTTATTTCATGCTCGTCGCATACCGTATTTGCTCGCGTAAAGGCCTCTCCCGCGTATACGGCCCCCCTCCTTTTTTTGTAAACATTTTTGAGAAAAATTTTAAAAATGTGTTTTTTCTGGGTTTATCTGAGGGCAGGGCAGCTTGGCATGCATCAAACAGCAAGCCATGTATTGTGAGCGGCGGGAGGTGATTTTGTAAGCGGCAGTGATACAGTGACTGGTATTATAGTTTGTCTGCTCTCAGTAGGACCCGTGAGGCATGCCAGACGTAAGCAGTTAGTCCTATCTCAAACGACATAAAGATAAAGAAACCTGGACCGGTGCGCTTGTGTTGATGTGCAGTGTTGACGGAGTAGAAGAGGGGAGGAAGAGGGGAAGTGAAGGAGGAAGGGAAGTGGGTGGAGCAGGTACCTACACTCCTTTGTCTGGTTGGCTGGCTAGCTGGCAGGAGGGAGGTTAAGCCATGCCTCTGCCTCTCCCCCCTGCGGTATAGCTGCCTCTCTCTCCCTCCTGCGGACTCGCTGCCTCCTCCACCCAAGCCTCATTAGAACAAAGACGCACGACTTGCCAGTCGTTCCGCTGTTTCATTTAATCAAAATTTAGTTGGCGTTTAAATAAGTTGTGGCGGTATTTCATTTTGTTTTTATTAAGTGTTAATTTTTCATATCTGGAAAAAAGAAAAATCTATTTTTTCCTCCAAATTCGCGTATAGGCCCCCTCCCCTTTTTTGGAGTCGCAAGTAAATACGGTATTTCAATAAGGTTACAAAAAAAATCACAGTGTCTTGTCCTGTAGAGTATAATAAACTTGACTTTCGAGTCTAAATGAGCTTTAACTTTGCGCTCGAGTTTTCGAGTCACGGCACATTCCTACTGAAAGGAGGCAGGGTTAGAGCGCTCACCTCTCCGTGCTGCTCCACGCGCAGAGCTGCTGCAGCCCGTCCCTGAGGCGCAGCACGGCCTCCGCGCTCTGGTCGGGAGCACGGGCCGCGCCGGTGGTGCGCAGCACGGCCATGCCGTCCCTCAGCAGCACAGACACCACCAGCGCCCACTCCAGGCACCGCGCCTCCGTGAACAGCTGGAGCAGGTACCTGCCGCACGACACCACTGCATTCCCCCGCCACGTTCCAGTGTGTTCACACACTCACCCACATGAACTATATCACTATATTACACCCACAGCTCAAGATATCTTGCAGAGCCCCTTACCCCCCCTCCCTTTTTTTTAGTTTTTCCTGTATCTGCCCACTAGTTTATTCTATTATTGACATGTGTTCGATAAAAACATAGTTTATATATAGATAAGCAAATTGTAAGCAGCATGGCTACTAAAGTTCAGATGGCAACACAATTTGAAAAATTGGAAATTTCCTGACAAGTTGAAAACATGTTGAATTTGGCAGTTTTCAAACAGTGCACGATAAAAATATAAAAACCCAGAATCATATATATTAATAGTTGTTTAAAATTTGTAACCAATATTAGAATAAATTTTCCATTATGTTGCATTAAAAATTACATATTATTCAAATTCAGTATTCATATTTGAGAATATTTTGATATTCATACTTGAATTCTATTATAATTTAATTAAACTCATATTTGCAGAGGTCAAGTATGTAATACTATTGGTTAATTATATTTTTAATCTCATCCTGAACATAAAATTTGTGATTTATATGTTAATTGGTGTTAATAACTTAAAAAAATTACAATTCAAGAAAACTTGTAACTTAAATTGACTATTTTATTTAACATTACAGTGGGTCTCTAGCAATTAGTTATCTAGTATAGCAAGGAGTATTAGGTATTCATGGTAAAAAAAAATTGATAATATTATTTACAATTTAGCATCTTAAATAACTGAAAGGATAAGTGTATAATTACTTAATAATCTGACTGACCCAAGTGTGTCAAAGTATTAGCTATAGCTGTGTGATTTTTAAACCACAACACAAAAATCTAGAAACTTAATTGTTACCACAAAAATAAAAATGGTAGGGTTGTGCGAATGTTCGGTATACCGATACCGAAACCGAAATTTTGCTACTTTCATTTTCGATTTCGGTAAGAATTTCATCTGTCGAAGTTCGTTTTTAGCGAAATATTTCGAGCCAAACGAAAGTTCAATAGCTTACCGAAGTTCGTTTGTTCTAGTTGAAAAAGAAATCGTAATTTAATAAAAATGTACAGTAGAATACCGGTACAATAACGTACCTTATTATAAAGTATATTTCACTTAACGAATTTTTTTTAAGTCCCCGCCAAAAATAGTATCTTCGCCATGCAAAACGGTTTCAGTTTAAAGTATCATATTTTCACTATAACGTATAAATTCTACTAGTAGCGTGGCATTACTACACCAAAATTTACTTAAACTGGTAAATAAATTTCCAGCTAAATGATTAATGTAGTAGAACAAAGATACAAAAATACGACCGCAACGTATTTTCTAACCTCTAAATTCTCAAAACAAAGTTAACAAACAGTTGCGCGCACAACCATAGATTATACCGTACGTAGTATAAGACGTGAGCAACACAACACAATTCGATACATCGAAAGACGGAGGTTTGAGAGAAGTATTAATTATTTAGACAAAAGTGTTACGCTACGCTAAAAATACTGTTTGATGTCTGTGCCGGGATTGTTTATTGTTATTGTTGAGTTTATTTTCAGGTTACGTTATTTAGACACCGCATTGTATTTGTGCTACAATATGAATGATCCTGGAGATAAAAAGAAACGAAAGCAATTCACGCTTAAGGAAAAAGTGGATATACTCAGAACTAGACAAGGGGAAAAAAGCAAGTCGCAGTTGCGAATACATATGGCATTGCGGCTCTCCTGTAGCTATTTTTTTATAAATATTTTTTTCTCTTTGTAAAGATATGTATGCATGTTTCAGTACTAAGTACAAAAACTTGAGGTACCTGTAAGTACTTAGCACTGGGATTTTACTGTAATGTCTTTATATGATTTGCTTGTTATTACTAATAATGTAATAACATATGCAAATCATATAAAGACATTAATTAGAAAAAAGATTTCCATTAAGATTAATTTACGTGGTGATGAAAAAAACTCACGTTAATGAAAATACGGTAAAATCATAATTCGAACAAACATGGCAGATAAAGTAAACAAAATTCAACCGTGATTACAGTAGGCCTAGGTATCAAAACAAAATCATGCAATATTTGAAAAATTACCTGATTCATTTGCTTTCAAACAGTAGTGTAGGTACTATATTCGTAAAACATACATTCCAGAACTGTTAGTACACTATGTAGTATTTACCGTATACACATAAACAAAGAACGTACGTACCTACTTTTATTCGCGCACAGCCAAACAAAAACATTGTCGTCTGCTTTATTTAAAATTTACATACTCTGACTGGCATATAAAATCCTCATAATATACAGCCAATTAGACAAAAAGGTCAACAAGTCACTGCATGTAATGACCACTTGGCAGCAACCATTTGTTATGTTTTGTTTTGACCATGTCCCTTGCCTGGTTTACAGCTTCCTGAGCTAGCCATGTGTGACAGTGGTGCAAGATGGCGGCCGTTCCACAGTATTCACGTATTTTTTCATCAGTACCATGCACGTGATAAATATATTATCATAGACTGCGACATTACGACTGTAAAGGAAATAGTCTGTGCGCTGAAAGATCTGGATTGATTCTTGAAATTTACGAGTGACATGGGGCTGTGTTGTGTGGTCTAGGGCGGATGTTGATTATATTAAATAGTAATATTCATATATACATCAAAAGGTACCAAAATGATTTATGTAATAGAATTTATTACTGAAGAGCAAATTTTGGGGCACTTTTTTTCTTTGTTAATTAAAAAATTTCGCTTAACTTTCATTAAGAATATATTTATCTCATAGAAAAATTCATTTTCGTTTCACTTTCGCGAAACTTGATAAATTTTCTTTCACTTTCATTTCGTGTGGATAAAGTCACTTTCGCACATCCCTAAAAAATGGTGAAGATAATACAGTGTAAAGGACCAAGTACCTACTGCATTAATAAAAATTGTGAATGGAAATTGTTTTAAAAAAGCATGCTATAAGAAGGTTTATTGTAAAAAAACGAAGTTGAAGTGAAGGAAAAGACAGCATCTGAAGGCTACGTTGGCGCGACGAGGAGCGGAGAGCGCGACGGACCTGAGCTTGACCTCTGCGTCGGGGCTGCCGCGGCTGGACAACTCCTGGGACAGCTGGTCCAGCAGGATGCTGCTGGGGACTTGGTTCCAGCACGTGTCTCCACACTCCGAGGCGTACTGGTCCTTGTCTTCCGCGCCCCAGAACGAGCTCTCCTCGCTCACCACGCTGCTCTCGTCTGCAACCACACCCGTCCCACATTGCCAACAAACATGCCTGGAACAACATTACATCAGAGTGATGATTTATTCTACCAAGCAAATTTACAGTAGTCTCCATTTATATTTTAATATGGTTACTGAACAGATTTTCCATTAAAGTGTAACACAGATGCCAGTAAAAGTAAAAAAAAAAAAAAAAAAGGACAAATATTTCCATTACTAGCACATTAAAAAATGTATTCCCTATCTACATGCTCCTGGCCTCACGACCCCACACGGGATGACACGGGATGACACGGGATGACACGGGATGACACGGGATGACACGGGATGACACGCGAGGCGTCTCCCGAGCTCTCCCGTGCAACAACATGCACTCGCACCACAGCACCCGAGCGGAGTGGCAACGTGTGTTCCTGTGTTTCTGAGGTCAGGGAGAAAACCTTTGCCGTGCGAGTCTAATTTGAAATGAAGGGGTCACTGTGGCTGTGTGGCTGAGTCACTCGTCTCTCCACATGATGATCCAGGTTAAATTCCTGGCAGGGTCTATCCCAGATTCTCGCAAGTGAGAACGAGCGCACATTTGCAGGAGCCGGTGAGTTTCGTCAAACCCTCCTGATGACCTTAATGCCTTGAGACGGACCTGGCAGCAGGTGGGGCAGCAGCTTGGCCTCCACGGCGGGGCTCGTGGGGTACTCGCTGGGCGGCAGCAGGCTGCGGGGGTACACCGGCGCCGCCCCCGGGTGGCTGGTGTAGCCGCTGTCCTCCGCCCCGTCCCCGGCCCCCGCGCGCTGCTCCGCCGTGGCCAGGGCGGGCGACGAGCCTGCAGCTGTCGGCAACACCGCGGTCCTCTATACTCCACAGTCTGTCGGGCTGACACCACGCGCCTCGCAACAGCAAGAGGGACATGTGCTGGGGGAGACGGCCATGCTACAGTGTGAAGATCGAGCCTCTGTCGACATTTTCTATAGTATGTACGTGTCATCCTTAGATCGCATTGTGCATATTCTCTCTCTTTACAATGTATGATTTCTGCTACAAATAGTTTCTCCTGTGAAATAATAATTGGCCTTTAACATTGCAGTATTTTTTTTTTCTGTCAAAATGACTACAACTGTAATAATATTGTCAATAGACACCATTTTAAGGTCTTAGAAAAATGAAAAAATATTAAAATTAAAATTAAATTTTAAAACTTATTGTAATTATTAAGATGATATACAAAATGAAACCCCTCCCTTTGTTTCATAGGTTTTCAGACTTCCGTTCTTGTGCCGCTACACCTGTGCAATGTGCATCGGCATAGGGCATAAATGCACGGTGACCCTCTGTTGCAAGCCGTATTTGTATTTTGAATTTCAGTAGTATAAAGTCTTGTTAGTGATCAGCAAGGTGAACGTGGGGTGAACCATGGTTGAGTAAGTAACTATTATTTTAAATCGCTGGGTAAACAGTGGCCTACCTCTTAAATGTAAATTGTTTGTAAGTTATTCTAAATTGAAATTCCTTTTGGTGCACCACCGTATAAATTTTTGATGGGAATGAATCTTTTGTACAACACTGTTAAGGAAGTTAAGCATTTAGTGATTTTGCAATAAAGCCATGTTGTGTTGTTGCGAATCACGTACACTAGGGCCGTAAACATTTGTAAATGGTACCTTCATTCATTTGTTCTGCCTGAGTCAAGTATCTATGTACAGTTAAATTTGGAACTGGATGTTTAAAGACATTTGTATCTATAACTGAACCTTAACTTTTGTGATGGATTCACACATGCTAGTTTGACTTGCAAGCCTGTTCTCTATTGATTTGAAGTTTGTGTCCGCATGGTGGATCGCCTACCATAGGCTGGAAAATTTTTGCGCTTGACTGACAGCAAATCTCTTTCGGTATCGTTGTTGTACAACCCCTAGTATTAATGTCTATTTATGTTTTTAATATTGTAAATTTAGGTAAAGTTTGTTCTTGGAGAGATATATGTAGAACCTTTTATTGTGTTACTTTATTTGTATTTTCTCATGTAATGAGGTTTTAGATGCAAGTGACCACGCGCGACAACTGGAAAGAACTTGTTACTGAGACTACGAGCGTCGCAAGTTCTAGTCATCCAGCAGCAAGAGCCAACTTGTAGGGCTAATTGAGGTTGTAGAGACAAGTGACCACGTGCGACACCTGGGAAGAACTTGTTAATAATATTATGAGGGTCCCAGGTTCTAGTCATTCAGCAGGAAGTGCCGTGTTGCTTGGCGAGTTAAGTGATCACATGCTATACCTGTTGTGCCTTTAATTAGTTAGTTTTGAGGCACTACATATACCTTTGTGTTAATGACAAATAAATGATGTTACAGTAATGTAATCCCACATTCTTCTTATGAAATTATTAGTCAGTTTTAGTACTACTTGATGTTTCCACCCACTTAAGTGTCAATGATCTTAGTTCCCTGCAGTACCACCAGGCTTCGACAACACTTCATTTCCTGTCACACGCATGGTCAGTCTTCCCTCCAGCTAGCTCACTCCAGTTTCCTCTTCTGCGTACTGCCATAGGGCCTGGTTGCACGGCCGTAATGTCTTGCCTTAGTCTACGGTGTGCCGTTTCTTTTGCACATTGCATGCTCGGATTCCTCGCACAGCACTGATAACTACGCCGGGAAGTACCACGGCACCTCGCTCCCATGCCTGGTAACATACCTAACTACCCATCACACTCCCCACATACGGAACTCGGCTGCACCGCGGGACGGCCCACTCCTAGCCCTCTGCGAACTAATTCTTGCAAAATCTGTCTTCCCCTCCCTTCTGGTCCTTATACCACTAGAATGTACGATCAGCCCTCCTGTACTACTTTCGTCTACCGGCGGACAAATACAATTAAGCCTCCTGACGAGCTCTCAATGAGACGTCGGAGCGAGAAATATATCGACCATAATCGTGTCTAGACGCGAGCTCCTTGTTTCGTCCGGTTCTTTTTGTTGTCAGTGTTTTTAAGTGCCGACCTTTGCACAAGAATGTAGTAGCCTACATTTGGGAGTTTCCCAAAAACTTTCTCCGTATTATGTATTTTTTTGCAGTGTTCTTTCATCTCTTTCTTTTCCGTCTCGTGTACGTGCCATGCATCTGGATTATACATTCTCCAGCACTCCAGCTCCTCCTCGTGATGTCCTAAGGAAATTGTTTGTTCCCACATAATTCGTAAGTGGAACGTTATTTTGTCCACCCCCATGTTTGAAGTAAGAACCTTGCATCACTTTTTGTATCGAAAATTTCAATGTTAATTAAATTACACTGCATTATTTTTAGAGATGGACGAGTTGAGGTTTTTTGGCTTTGAGTCGAGTCGAGCCTAGTTTAGCAATTCATATTTCGAGTCGAGTCGAGTTCGAGTCACAAAATTTTTGAAGAGGTCGAGTCAGTTCGAGTTTAATAATTTTATAATTTTTTGCGTCGAATATGATAAATAAAATATTACAACACCCATTGATATAAAAATTGTGTATCCAAGATGCAACTGCATATTTAAATATTTTAAATGATTAATTAGCAAATCATTATGTTATTTAAATATTTTAAATGATTAATTCAAATCATTATGTTATTTAAATACTAAGCTTTATTTAAACATGATTTCACAGTATCTTTAATGTAGCTATCCTAACCATATCAACCATCCACAATGTTTTAAAGTATTTATAATGTAGCTAACCTAACCTAATTTACCATAGTTATCATGAGTTGTCCAAAATAAACATTCACGGATACACTGCAAACGAAAAATATGGCGGCGTACAAATAAATACCGTTGCCTTGTTTATGGTATTTCCTTTTATCAACACCGCCATATTTATTTACAATTAACAAAAAAAAAAAAGAAGATGTACGATTGGAGTTTGGCTCTTTCGTCTGTGGAAAGAAGACTTCCCGAGGTACGTAACTTTTTTTTTCCGATCCACCGGCAGATCCCCACATGAACAAACAGCTCAATGGATATAGGCCTTGTCACATTGTCATATTCTCAATGTAAATACACTTTCCGCGGCAAGATTATTCGCCCGGAACTTGTTACAACTACAAGAATATCAATATGTTTTTAAATAAATATTTCATGCATTTGATTTGGCGATCAGTAACTGATTGCCAAATAAAATGCATGAGCGTTGTTATTATTATATTTTATTCAAACAAAAAGAAAGTATTTTATCCTAAACGTTATTGTAACGCAGCGCTGCGTAGCGGAGCACAGCTAAATTTAGTTCCAAAATGCAAGTCTGGCTGGCCTAACACGCAGCCATTTTCACACATCACGGTTTGGTGTTATTGACTAAATATTACAATATAAGTAATTATTTTATGTTTTTATTTTTAGGTTACGGAAATCTCTTGTTTATACGAGTTATTATAAACGGGGCACGATAAACGTGATGATTATTAATATATGTGCGTTTTGCAACAAATTTTTCTTCAGTGAAAATCCATTGACGTATTTTGTAAACAAATGCGGTAGGTACCGTATTTGAAGTAAACACAGGATGAAAAACAAAATGAAAACAGTGCACGCTGTTTTCCAAGCATTTTTTTTATATAAAATGGTCATGTGACATAATTTTGTCCTATAAACTGTCGCCACTATCGACAAAATCACGTTACGACATCACGTTCATAAATGAAGGTAGGCCTAGGTTTGGTTGCACTTGTACCTATTATAGCGCCGTAGCACGGTAGCGGGCAAGGTTAGGTTTGCACGGGATTTGTTTTGTTTAAAGGTCATTATCATTTCTTGCTGTATTAATGACTTGGCGAAAACGTCAAGACAACCTATGATAAAGTGCTATAATGTCACGATGCTGGTACTTAACTCGAAACGTGTTTCGAGTCTCGAACTTGATAAAATATGTGACTCGGTTTTCGAGTCGAGTCAATCTGACCCAACTCGGCTCGGCTCGACTCGATAAACCAAGACTCGACCCATCTCTAATTATTTTGTGCAGTGGGTCCCAGATTCCTCATGTTTCCACACCCTCTCCGGTCTATTTGCTTCCCCTGATTGACTGCACCTTCCCATCGTCGGGGCTGAGGATGTGTCTCAGTCACACAGTCTCCAGAACATCCACCCAGCTACTGGTTTGAAGGGACACATCTAAATTTCTTTGATAATATTAACTGCAATTAAAAATTCTGATCTTATATCTGTTTCAAAGTCTATGATCTAGTAACCAATTTTTTTTTTACAATAAACAAATGATGTACAAAGTACCTTTTTTGTTTTTCAGTTTGGGTTCGCATTATGTATATTCAGAGTCGCAGTAAATACGTTTTGTGTCTATATAACCTGAACAGCAAGTAATAATTTGTACAACACAATTCATCCTTAACCTTTATTCACAGCCTGTATTGAGGGCACAAGGCCTAAGAAGGAAAGAAGTTCATGGAAGCAAATAGACAGATATCGTGAGGATGATGCATTGATGTTCCTTTGTTTACACTAAAAGAGTTCAGTTAATGTTGTAATAAACTAATAATCAATATCTTGTGTGTCCGCCATCAGCCCACCTGCATTTCCCAAACCTGTTTTGTTTACATACACAACAGAACCGAGATAGTCTTGCAGGCCCATCATGCGAGGTTTTAAGCCTTACAATCACTCCAGGTCCTATGAAAAATGTATACTTTTCTATTGAGACACATTTAAAACATTCGGGATGCTGAGAAGATAACGAACACTTACAACTGAAAGAAAGGGTCACTGCAGAAATTAAAACTGTACTACATAGTAGACACGATTCAGAAGACAAGGCAAAAGATGAAGACGACGATGACGACATCCTGGAAGTCACACTTGTTTCACTCCAGAAGTAAGTACATCCAGTCATGTGAAACAAAAAGAACAAACACTCCACGAGCGACAAGCTGTAAGACGGAGGGGAAAAGGTTTCCACTCTTTCAGTTGGTAGACGTCATATGCTTAACTGTGGATACTGCAAGAACTCTGTAAGACTACATTAAATCTTCCATCCTTGAATTTTTTTTCATAGCATGATATGTGGATTTTTAAATATAAGTATATGCACCAAACTGCCTACAGCCCATACTTTTGGAAGAACATGCCTCTTACTAATGGGAATGAGGCTAGCATAGATCAAGAACTAAGGAATGGGAAAAGAAGGCAGTACAGTGATAAAATACCTATACATTATTGTGCCTTCCAGACAGTAATGTTAAATAGTTCCACAACATGCTTGTCTCACTAGATCCCTTTTGGCAGCTAATGAGTTCTATAGTGTTCTGCACACTGTTACTGGACTAAGATCTTTCAGACAAGAGCCACTGGGGGCAGTGAATATTACGGTATCATGCTCTAGTTGAAGAAGTATCCACGTGGTTCAAAGTCCGGAATAATCTAGCAAGTTTTGCCGGCTTTAGTTTCTATGCATTATTACGCAATGTAAGACATCTAAGTTCACCTTAAATCTCTTGAAGTCAATTTAACAAAATATAATATGACTATGAAAAAGTCAGGAGTGGTTCGCTTTTAATACAAGATGAAAACACCTGAAAGAAGACGCATGCACAGAATTCAGAGCTGAAAATGTTAACCATTAACTTACAGAGCCCAATAACAATTAGTAAAACGTAACTAGAAAGAAAAAAAAACAGAGGCAGAAAAAATGATTTGAAAGTTGTTTCTTACTGTGCCACTTGTATTATTGACATCAGTTGTATTAGCATGAGCAAAAGGTACAAAGACAACTACCACGCAGTAACACAGGAGACAGTCGCGGAACTGACCGGAGGCGGAGGAGCGGCGCAGGTAGTAGCTGACGGGGTGGAGAAGCGTGGGGCACGGCCAGCTGAAGTCCTGGTGCAGCCGGCGCAGGGCTCCCACGAAGTCGTCGACGCGAGCGGCGCGGTCCCGCTCACGGCCCAGCCACGACACCAGGTGGAAGTCCAGCTGCGCGGCGAAGTGGCCCAGGTCGGTGAGGCGGTGTGCCGTGAGCAGGCGCCGTGCGTGTCGCTGCAGGATCACGTCGATGAAGAACTCCTCCGCGGAGCCCGACGCCTCCCTGCACGGTCCACGCTCCGCTCACCACCAACACCAACACTCTGTACGCCGTGTGCTTCTATACGTTTAACGTACAAAGAAGAAGAGCTAACTTCAAAGAAAAAGACTAAGATGTAAAGGAAGAAAGAGAATGCTATTTCTGGCACGCGACTTGTTGGTCTACAAACTTGGTAACCTGGGATCTCACCAAGATTTTCTATAAATAGTACGAATGCAACCTTGCAAGGTATTACGTTACAAGTATTTCAAAAAAGTTGTAATATGTACTAAAATAAAGTACAAATAAATGTGACTAAACACAAGGATTAACCAACAATAAAATGCTACAGTCATATCCTGAGAAACACACAGCCGTGTTCTTTCTTTTCCCTCCTCGCTGCCCGCACCTCTTCCAATCACGAAGCTGCTTCTACTTTGTTACTGCCTCCTCTACTGGTGAGCTAACATGAAAAATACTTAACTTAAAACTATGCGAGAGAAGTGTTAGCTATCTGCAAAGCTGAGTCTGAAGACCATCTTGTGCAAAGAGAATGGAAAACGGCTAAATGCTTGCAGTTGAGAGCAAACCATTCACGACACTGAGGGTCCGTACCATCCTCGCAGTACTGAGTTTCACAGAGCCCTCACAAGTGCTCGGTGCTGCCCTTGAGGGGTTGGCCGGCCAAGCAGAGGCACGCTAAGAGTCACACTGGCTCCTGCTTATCTTCTAAGTGCTAGCCAATGAGCTGATGTGCAGTCTACGAGCCAGTAACATGCCTATAAGAGACTTTGGGCTGTAACCCTAAATTTTTATGATAATATATTAAAAATACAGGCTCTTTGCACATCCTGTGGCCTGTCAGGCCACTTTTATTCGGTAAAAAGAATTTGTTTTTTAATTTTAATTTTATTTATTTATTTATTTAAAATTGTAACAGTGGTAACTTTTTTGTTTTCCTTTAGCTTGGTAATTTTCTTTCCCTTTTTGCATTCCGATTTTACTGTTTATTTAACTTTATTGGTTGTATTTAATATTTATTTTTCTGTATTAATTTATACTTTAAATTTTGACAATTTGTAACCTACATCAGTTGGATGGTAACACTTTCAGAAACGAAAGTCATCTATAGACAACAAACTATTTATGAAATTGAGACATTTATAATTAAGGTATAAAAAGTTTTCCTGGAGTAGTTTGTAAACCTGCGAGACAGTCAACGAAAGGACTTTTGTGTAAAGATATTTTATTTCAATTCAAGCAGAACTGAGGGATGTCCTACATAGAGATAGCTGGGCTTATCCATTTTAATGAAAAGAACGGTAGAGCATGCAATGTGCTGCGTTCCCTCTGCCTTACCCCCAATGACAGTGAAGTACTTTCACGACTCTTATGTGGGCAGTCGACCAGACCTTCAAGAGGATTTCAGCCCGGTTCATGTGGCTGGGGTTGAAGGAAGGCGTGTACCTTGTGCGATGAATTCCAAGCGTCGAAACCACCAGAGACCACTACAGTAGGACTATATGACACCAATCTGCCTGTATCTACATGGCATGCGGTGCATATAGATATTTTTGGACTACTGATGAAGTCCTGTAAGGGCGACAACTTAATCCTGGTCATACTAGATATTTTCACTGAATTTGTTATTGATATTCCATTAAAGATGAAAGCGCAGTGATTCTGAAAGCCTTACATGATCATGTGTGGAAACTTTTTTGAGCATTAGCAATCATTGTTTGGACAGCAGAAAATGTTTCCAATCAGAAATACATAGGAACATGTGTTTTGAGTGGGCGATCAAGCCAGTGTACAGTATTGTCTTCTTTCCCCGGGAAATCAGTCATAAAGGGTCGTACTCAAAGGTGTGTTTGCTTTTTTAGACAGGATGAAGCTGCTTGGAACAAACGACTGAACTTGGCTGTCGACTCTGGTGCAGGGTTACCTTCCTCCCTTCCTTGGAAGAGAACTAAGACCTGCCCTCAAAACCACATGCCTGCTGCCAAGTGCTGTACAGCTGGATGCAGCTTCCCCACATGGGCACTAACCTCGAACATGCTTGTACAGCAGTATGAGCCATGACCTCATGGTGTGTCAGTACTTCACCTTGCCTTCTCCAAGAAATCTAGTAAATGTAAAGCTTATACCTCCTTTCAAGGGGCTGTATAAAATAGTTTTCGTGACACAACGTTTGGCAAATTAAAATTCTAAATAAAAAATTTAGAAAGAGCAATGCAGTGAACTTGAAGTACATAATTGCAGTATGTAGCCAATGTATATGTTTAGTGATCTCCCCAGAAAAATCTTCCCTGTAGTTTTGCTATCTGATGGTTTGTTTGCACTGCATGCACCGTCGAGGCAGCGCGCACGTCACCCCAGACCCCCAGCCCGGGGAGCCGCGCTGCCAGACTGCGACGACTGAGGACTGTGAATACCTGAGGGCCGCGGGACGTGGTTGGCAGCCAGCCTTGCTGCTGTGTGACTGGCTGCTGCCTGTCAGGCGCCGCCCTGTTCTCCACGAGCGGAGTGCCACCACCGGACCTTAACGTTCCGTCTGCATCGACTATCTTAGAAGAGGCCCTGATGAGTCGTCATACTCAGGCTGTGATTTAACTTATTAGGACACTGTGTTTTTCACCCACTTATCATCAGGGTGTACTATTTAAAAAGGAGTGGGGTATGAACCAACCTACCTGATTTCAGCTTTGACAGTGGCACTCTGCGATCAACGCACCCCCGGGTGCGTGTAGTTTCCCTACTCCGTGTAATCCTATCCTTCATTCGGTGGCCTGCCTCCTAGGTACCACCCCTCCCTCCTGACTCTCTGCACATGATTCAACTCCAGCAGATATTTAAGCCAACGAGGCCTTGTGCTCATTCGTGTTCTGTGGGCAGCATTTTGTTAGGTTATCGTCATTAGTCTCTGGGGAATCAAACTAGTCATGTGACAAGCTCAAAAGAACATTCCTTGATTTTGTGGTGGCTGATGTGGGCAGCACCGAGGTAGTAAAGATGTAACTTTGCAGAATTATTCTCAATTAAATTTTGACTCCCACTTAGGAATTGTGGTTTCTGTTTAGTAGGCAACGTCGTGCAGTTCAACAGGTTCTTGATATTCCGAACACATCCCCGGGTAACAATGTGGTCTGCGTTCCCCATGTCGTATATCTCGTGCTGCATGGTTACACCAGGAAACATTCCTTGCCACCAAAACACACTTGTTAGCCAGTTATCATAATACCGAGCTTTGTGAGTTGGTATTTATATAGTTGCAGCTAGTGTCTATGATTAAAGTTGTTACATCCAGGTTACAATGTGAAGGTACAAAAAGGACTAAGTCACGCATCTTCTTTGTAAGTCTTAATTCATTTATTATTTTTCATTATGTGCAGACACATAGCTGACTTTTGATTCTAATAAATTTGTAAAGAAACTATTGTTGTGACCTATTATGTAACTGTAATTAGTATTTTATAATACGCCGAACTTCAAGTGCATAACTCTTCAGCCTCTAACTGTATGTACCTAAGTTGGCATTCCAAAGCCTGAACTCGTGTTCGTCTGTTTGTAATGCTATTCTGCCATTGCCATCAGTGTGTAATGTTATTGTTGTAATTGAAATCATCATAAAAATATAGATCTGGACAAAAACTGTTACTGTGTCTATAATCATCACCCATTTTGGACAGAGGCCGTCCACTCCGGTGCAAGAACTGACCGGGCGTCGGCGCGGCCGGTGGGCACGGACTTCTTGCGGCGCAGCGGCACGGACTTGCTGCTGTCGCCGGCGCCGCTGCTGGAGCGCAGCACCTCGCGGTGATGCGTGGGGCCTGCCACCTCCATCTTGGGCGTGGTGGTGGTGCTGAAGCTGCGGCCCCGTGCCAGCTGCAACACGACACTCGCTCTGTCGCCGCGCCAGGCCCGCAGCATCGCAGGCACCGGGCAGCAGCACGGACACGTACCTGCATCGTGCCCAGCACCAGGGACAGGTCCTCCTCGTTGGGGCTGACCGGCGGCGTCTGGGGGTTCACGCCGTACTTGGACGGCAAAATGAACGAGGCACGAGGGGACTCCACGTCGTTGGGATCTGCAACACGACCAGACCAGCTGCACGTCATATTTGCACTTGTTCAGGAATCACTTACTTCATGTACAGTTAGGTCTTAGATCTGAAACATTCAAGATTACAGTCATGTCACATTAGCGATTTTGCTGGATTATCGAATTTCTATATAGTTTTAATGGGAATACCAAAGAAAAATTAATATATGGTAAAATGGTATTTAAAATAAGTTTTCATAAGCTGTTACATTAAAAAAAAAAATAGAGTTGAGTACTGGTCTTATTCAAAAAAATTGTAATGGAAATGTACTGGTGAAATGTGAAATCTGAAAGGTAACCTCCTAAAAAAGAGGCAAAACAGTATGGAAATGAACACCCAACAGTAACATTAAAGTTATCTTTAAAAGATTTGTGCAATGGGAGTGCATGACTTGATGTAAGTTTTTGGACATACGCCATTGCTAAGAACTTTTTCTGTTGAAGAAAAACTAATAAATAAAATAAATAAATAAAAATAAAAATAAAAATACTCAAAAAAAGATACAAAAAACACACAAAATTAAGCAAACAATTGCTGTTGTCAACAAGGATATGAACACCACAAAATATTCCGAAACAGGAATATGGTCAGCAAACAAAGAAAAAACAAAGAAAAATGTACTAAGAGAACGAAAAAATCCCCACAAATGATGACAACACAAAAATATTGAAACCCAAAATAATTCAGCACAACAGTTGAAGCGAGACAAAAAAACATGACAAAACAAAAAAAAAAAAAAAAACAAATACAATAGTTTTACCTAAACAGAAACAAGCGACGTTTCGGGAACTGCTATCTGCTCCCGTCCTCAGGCAGAGACGCACATGGTACGGAGTCGCACCTGTGTTTCCGTACCATGTGCGTCTCTGCCTGAGGACGGGAGCAGATAGCAGTTCCCGAAACGTCGCTTGTTTCTGTTTAGGTAAAACTATTGTATTTGTTTGTTTTTTTTGTTTTGTCATGTTTTTTTGTCTCGCTTCAACTGTTGTGCTGAATTATTTTGGGTTTCAATATTTTTGTGTTGTCATCATTTGTGGGGATTTTTTCGTTCTCTTAGTACATTTTTCTTTGTTTTTTCTTTGTTTGCTGACCATATTCCTGTTTCGGAATATTTTGTGGTGTTCATATCCTTGTTGACAACAGCAATTGTTTGCTTAATTTTGTGTGTTTTTTGTATCTTTTTTTGAGTATTTTTATTTTTATTTATTTATTTTATTTATTAGTTTTTCTTCAACAGAAAAAGTTCTTAGCAATGGCGTATGTCCAAAAACTTACATCAAGTCAGTAACATTAAACTCTGAGTGAACTACAGAAGCCCACAGCACAGTACTGCAGCCTGGCAGCCAAGGTAACAGCCGGAGTTCCTCTCAAAAAACCTGAATGGAAGTGGCACAATTGCAGATTGCTGCTGGTTAAAGAATTTTCCAAAACATATAATTCCTAATTAAAGGCCTTTCACATTAATATGCATTATGTATTGGAGGCACATTCAGAATATACTCAGCTCGCAAGGTTGTTTCTATTGGGTGCCGTCACTAGTGCCTAGTGAGACTCCCCCTCAAGATGTGCCATGGTAGAAGTGGGGATGAGAATCAAAAATTACCTCCTGATTAAGAAACACTCCTTCATCGAGAAGACCAGGTCCGCTCATTGCGTCGGACACGCGTACTTGGTGATTTATCCAGTGGGGTGTTGGAGGCATCCCACACGCCAGCCTGACACCTGATAGCCGCGTGGTTGGGAGCCAACACCAGTTCACGATGTAACAAGCTTAGTTCCATACTGCTGGTTACATGCCCTTGCTAAAATTAAAACTTATATTAGCTTAAAAAATATACTTACATTACAGATAAAACTCCCTGCAGCAAGAATCGGTATACCGGTAATTGGTCACCCTTATGGCCAAACAGAAATGACTCCATTAGTTTCAAAGTCTAGTAAAGTCAGGGGTAATTATTTATTCAAGCATTCTTCTGCCTGAGACATGTACCAAAGATAGTAAGAATATGTTTTAACTGATAAAAATTAAATAAACAGAATTACGGACCAAAGATGCTAAGCCAAGATCCTCGGGTGTGGTAAGTGTATCGTGTCTCCGGGGATTTCAGCGTCAAACTGGGGTGGAAAGAGCACTTTGTGGCGACTGGTCAGTGCCTCCACGCCCACGCTGATGGCATTTTATCATACTGCAATTATATTCCAATCGTGCCACATACATTACTAGAGTAAAACATCATTACGTTAACAATAATATCCGTGTTATTTTAAGTCACAAACATGTTACAATATAAAATAGTGATTAAGATATTAGTGGTGAACAATGCAACGGACTTGAAGAAGTCACGATGCCCCTCATCACGTCTCATCCCTTCTTGCTCCCCACCCCTCCTTCCCCCGCCTTGCTCTGCTTCCACTCCCTATCCCTCCCTCCCCCGCTCCTGGTTTCATGTGCGCACCCTCAGGGTGTTTAAGGAATTGTTTCCAGGGAGCTTCACCACTCATACAACATAGTTCGTGTCCCAGCGAGCTCTTCCGAGGTGAGTCATGGCATCTGTCGACTGGTGTAAGGAGACACCACCCTTCAAGTAGCTTTTCGTACTTTAATGTTTTTGTCAAAATTATGCGTTTTGGCCATTGCCGTCTCAGTTCTTGCTTGGATTAAATTGTGTTGGTTGCCTTTGGGCATGTTATATATTATTTTCGTTGCTATTTCTATTACGACATAATAACTCCCAATGTGCCTCTTGGTTCCACGTTATTCGGTCAAGCTTCTGGGTTTTGTGTCCTTAGGGGTCTTTCAGGCTCGTTGACATTTCTGAGATGACACTTACATCTTTTGATTATGTCACTGTAGTAGACAAGAGTATTTCTGGTATAGTGTGAATTCCCCTGAACGCTGGTGCCATTACATTTATTTATTTTTCTTTAAAATGCCCTGAATCTTTTAATATAATTTACTGTATACCTTTGTACATGTCTTTCAGCTATGACTGTCAGATTATACTCAAATTTAACAGACATTATTTCTAATGGGATATTTAATATCATATATCTCGCTTGTAAATGATCCCCTTGTTATCTTGCCTGTCTTTGTAACATAACAAGTAATCTTTATCAGTTACAAGTTGTAGATTTCCAATAATGTAAATTATGTTTGATTGCTATAGATCTTATACCCCTGTGAGCTTTTGCCTTGCTGCCCTTAAGGCGGTTTATTTATTCCTAGCTAATTGTCAATGGCATTTTGTGCCATGATGATTGTGATATATTCTTGTCATGAACTCAGTGTGGCTTACCCGCTGACTGGCTATCTCTGAATCTTTTTTCACCAATTAATTTTCTTGTTGCCTCCTGGTACATAACTGGGGTTATTGTTTATTTTTTAATGTTTACCCATTGAGCAGTTCAATGGGTACTGAGATGAAGTGAGTCCCAGGACACTTCAGTAACAAGCCGGGAGGTGCATTCTGAAATGTAATAGTCCACCTGGTGGTTAACAAACAACACACATACAAAGTACGTAAACATTCACTGAAAAGAAAGAGCCAGTGGAGTTGAAATAAAAAGAGAGTTACTTTAATAATTTAACGAGACTGTGGCACCGAGGCTACTGTGCTCCCCCCTGTCCCCTTAGGGGCACACGCCCACATCACTCGTGGCACTCGCTAGTGATGACAGAGCTGGGAGCACATCGGGCTCAATGGGGCGTAGCCCCTGGACCAAGTGTTCATACACAGCTTAGTCCCCAGTTCAAAGTCAACAACTCCATGAACATCGTGGTGTTTGCTATATTTCCCTGCGGCATTCTTACAGTACGATTTCCTTTATAACTGTCAAAAGTGTCAACTCACATTTACTTAATAAGTGAATTTTTTCTAAAATGCCAATAATGCCAATTTATTATTTATATTTAATCTATTATATTAATCTAAACATGTGCGATGGCTAATTCGAGGCAATTCGCACACTAAAACCCACAAACTCACTGTATGAGCCCAACTCACTTCAGTGAATATCAAAATAATTGACAATAAAAATTATAACTTGCAAAAAATTTAAATGATTGTTTCAAACTACATATAAAAGGGAACAAAAAAGACAAATAAAAAGCAGCAATTGTCAGTACGTTTAATTTACTTTACTGCAGTAATAACTCTAAAGCAATACTTAGTACGATTGCACATCCTCTGACACACACATTGTCAGGTTCAGTATCATCTACAAACATTTATATTAGAGGATAAACTGAATAAGTGCAATAGGAAACATCCCTGATCGTTGGTACTCGAAACATGAAGTATTGAGGAAAAATAAGTGTCTTAAAGAATAAGTAAATAATAAGGTAAAAAGATTTGAAAACTCTGATTACTGGGGCCCTCAATTAATAACTATAAAAGTCAACAACAGAGGCGACACTAGAAGTAAACAAAGAAAATTTAGAGACTCCCTACGAACACTTGGGAGAAAAAGGATCGTTATTATATATTAAATAAATAAAAACAACTGTTACGTCTATAGACTTCCTTATTTTATTAATCATTGTTCTTTCTTTTTTATAGATTAAATTTTCCTTAGTAACATCTGTTTTATTCATTGATAAGTGATCTTACTTAAATTCCTCACAATTACACTTATTATATTATATTCTTTGAACTTATTTACTATCGGGCCGGCCCTGAATGTTTAACAAAAATAACAATATTTAAAAACCATGAATGAAATTAACATTGGTAACTTTACAGGTTGTACATATAATCCTTGCAAAACATTATATAAATTTCGTCTCCTCGAACTGCTTTTACTGTCCGCTGTCTTAACTGGGTTACACTATTTTTGAGTTCGTGAATAAAATGATAGAATTATGCAGGTATCACCCGGGGCTGTAGGTGGACGGTGATCGAGGTAGTAGGCCTAAAGATGGTGGATTCTGCTCAGGAACCGATTACAGAGGTTCTAGCAGAGGAATTTGGCTGCCCCAAACTTGGAACCCTGTCTGAAACAGAAGTCCAAATTCCAAAGAATCAGACCTGTTTCCAGACAGTATACTTAAATGGCGCAAAAGGCCAATAGAGGGAAATTAAAGGGGGGGATGACGTCAAGACTTAACAAAACAGGGTGTTGGTCCTGGCGCTCAGGAGAGGGCGTCTCGTCTCCGAAAACCCGAACCACGATGCGCGGTAGACACGGAAGTCATCATGATTAATTAAAAAAAAATATATATAAAATACTAAGTTTCTCTACTTTTAACTAAACTACTGACTGGTTACTCTTAATTTTAGATAGGGACTTCATCCCTCTAGTCTGAGAAGACTACATAATATACGTTGCGATGTTGATGATTCGCCGAAGATCGCAGTTACAAACGGTACCAGTCAGTCAGGAGGCGAGCACCGAAGTCCCTTCAGAGCGGGATATCACCAGTATATCATAAGCGCGGGGTCTCTAGAGAATGGGAGGGGGGTAGGCTCTGAGCCGAAAATTACCGAGCCCACCCGAAGGGGTCCGGCATAAAAAAAATTAGATCTTACTGGCGTGACTGCGCGACTGAGGCGCTATCTTTTGGTGGCGAGAAGTACTAATAAATCGACTTGTGACCGACGAGTGTGTCAAGCTAGGGGGTAATGGAGTAACCAGAGGTGCCACCTAGCGGCCTGAGACATAAGGGGGAGAGAGGTTGTCGTTACCTCCGCGCGAGCGCGGTAGTGTCGGCGCTGCCGACGCCCTCAAGTGGCGTTAGTGACCACAGCTGTCCAGAATCGTAACTGCGGCTGTCAAGCCTGAGATGGCCTTGAATTCAGTTAACGTCCCCGTGCGGTCGTCGCTGTATAATAAAAGGTCAAATTTTATCCCTACATTATGGTCCCTCATTGACTTATAAACATTCAGTTCATAAAATATGCCTGAAAGCACATTAGTTTTGAAAGTCGATGGTTTACTGTATACAGTCAGGATGTCGGAGTGACGCTCACCTATGGCCCTGAGAAAGCGCACAAGCTCCTTAGACAACTCCCACTTGGACTGGTCCAGCGCAGCATCCAGCAGCAAGGTGGCATACTGCCTGCTCACCGTGGACGGCTCCAGATTCTGGACACAGCAATCATACAGTAACATAATATACTTTAGGAAGTACACAAATATTAAAACCTAAACACTAATATGAAATGTGTTTAACTATACATGAGACTAATCTAACACAACATTTCCCTCAGCAGCTACTACCATGCAGTGCTTCACACCACGAACAAGACGTTACAGTCCCCTCTCCGCTCCTTCAGAGGTACCTGCTACCAGTGTTTCCTTCAGCAGCTGCTACCATGCAGTGCTTCACACCACGAACAAGACGTTACAGTCCCAGCTCTGCTCCTTCAGAGGTACCTGCTACCAGTGTTTCCTTCAGCAGCTGCTACCATGCAGTGCTTCACACCACGAACAAGACGTTACAGTCCCCTCTCCGCTCCTTCAGAGGTACCTGCTACCAGTGTTTCCTTCAGCAGCTGCTACCATGCAGTGCTTCACACCACGAACAAGACGTTACAGTCCCCTCTCCGCTCCTTCAGAGGTACCTGCTACCAGTGTTTCCTTCAGCAGCTGCTACCATGCAGTGCTTCACACCACGAACAAGACGTTACAGTCCCAGCTTTGCTCCTTCAGAGGTACCTGCTACCAGTGTTTCCTTCAGCAGCTGCTACCATGCAGTGCTTCACACCACGAACAAGACGTTACAGTCCCCTCTCCGCTCCTTCAGAGGTACCTGCTACCAGTGTTTCCTTCAGCAGCTGCTACCATGCAGTGCTTCACACCACGAACAAGACGTTACAGTCCCCTCTCCGCTCCTTCAGAGGTACCTGCTACCAGTGTTTCCTTCAGCAGCTGCTACCATGCAGTGCTCAACACCACGAACAAGACGTTACAGTCCCAGCTCTGCTCCTTCAGAGGTACCTGCTACCAGTGTTTCCTTCAGCAGCTGCTACCATGCAGTGCTTCACACCACGAACAAGACGTTACAGTCCCCTCTCCGCTCCTTCAGAGGTACCTGCTACCAGTGTTTCCTTCAGCAGCTGCTACCATGCAGTGCTTCACACCACGAACAAGACGTTACAGTCCCAGCTCTGCTCCTTCAGAGGTACCTGCTACCAGTGTTTCCTTCAGCAGCTGCTATCATGCAGTGCTTCACACCACGAACAAGACGTTACAGTCCCAGCTCTGCTCCTTCAGAGGTACCTGCTACCAGTGTTTCCTTCAGCAGCTGCTACCATGCAGTGCTTCACACCACGAACAAGACATTACAGTCCCCGCTCCGCTCCTTCAGAGGTACCTGCTACCAGTGTTTCGTTCAGCAGCTGCTACCATGCAGTGCTTCACACCACGAACAAGACGTTACAGTCCACGCTCCGCTCCTTCAGAGGTACCTGCTACCAGTGATTCCTTCAGCAGCTGCTACCATGCAGTGCTTCACACCACGAACAAGACGTTACAGTCCCCGCTCCGCTCCTTCAGAGGTACCTCATACCAGTGTTTCCTTCAGCAGCTGCTACCATGCAGTGCTTCACACCACGAACAAGACGTTACAGTCCCCGCTCCGCTCCTTCAGAGGTACCTGCTACCAGTGTTTCCTTCAGCAGCTGCTACCATGCAGTGCTTCACACCACGAACAAGACGTTACAGTCCCCGCTCCGCTCCTTCAGAGGTACCTGCTAGCAGTGTTTCGTTCAGCAGCTGCTACCATGCAGTGCTTCACACCACGAACAAGACGTTACAGTCCCCTCTCCGCTCCTTCAGAGGTACCTGCTACCAGTGTTTCCTTCAGCAGCTGCTACCATGCAGTGCTTCACACCACGAACAAGACGTTACAGTCCCCGCTCCGCTCCTTCAGAGGTACCTCATACCAGTGTTTCCTTCAGCAGCTGCTACCATGCAGTGCTTCACACCACGAACAAGACGTTACAGTCCACGCTCCGCTCCTTCAGAGGTACCTGCTACCAGTGTTTCGTTCAGCAGCTGCTACCATGCAGTGCTTCACACCACGAACAAGACGTTACAGTCCCCGCTCCGCTCCTTCAGAGGTACCTCATACCAGTGTTTCAATACTCATGTAACAAAGAAAGAATTACAAGACAGCAGAATTTTTGTGTGTTTGTGGCAAAACTATTTCATTTAGCCACTACAACTTTTCGAACAGTACATTATGCAGAGAGAGTTGTATATATTAAGATGCTGTTTAATTATGGTTACATAATGATGTGCATTGTACATGAAAGTAATTATGTGAAAAATATTTTTATTAAAATGCAAGAGACTATTCAGTAAATGTTTTTGTTAGATATAATTTTGTGATTAAACAAATCAAAAACCAACTTGAAGGTGTTTTCCTTAGAGCTAATATTTCGGTTTGTTTTGATACCATGAAAGGACATGCCCTTCTAGACCAGGTCCTTGGACATGCATGGTAACATGGTCACACCCACCTGCAGGATGATGAGGTAGGAGGCGGCAGTGTCCAGGAGCTTGGTGGACGGGCACTGCTGGAACAGGTCCTTGGACATGCAGGGTAACATGGTCACACACACCTGCAGGATGATGAGGTAGGAGGTGGCAGTGTCCAGGAGCTTGGTGGACAGGCACTGCTGGAACAGGTCCTTGGATAAGCAGGGTAACATGTTCACACACACCTGCAGGATGATTAGGTAGGAGGCGGCAGTGTCCAGGAACTTGGTGGACAGGCACTGCTGGAACAGGTCCTTGGACATGCATGGTAACATGGTCACACTCACCTGCAGGATGATGAGGTAGGAGGCGGCAGTGTCCAGGAGCTTGGTGGACAGGCACTGCTGGAACAGGTCCTTGGACATGCAGGGTAACATGGTCACACCCACCTGCGAGATGATGAGGTAGGAGGCTGCAGTGTCCAGGAGCATGGAGGACAGGCACTGCTGGAACAGGTCCTTGGACATGCAGCGTAACATGGTCACACCCACCTGCAGGATGATGAGGTAGGAGGCGGCAGTGTCCAGGAGCTTGGTGGACAGGCACTGCTGGAACAGGTCCTTGGACATGCAGGGTAACATGGTCACACCCACCTGCAGGATGATGAGGTAGGAGGCGGCAGTGTCCAGGAGCTTGGTGGACAGGCACTGCTGGAACAGGTCCCTGGACATGCAGGGTAACATGGTCACACTAACCTGCAGGATGATGAGGTAGGAGGCGGCAGTGTCCAGGAGCATGGAGGACAGGCACTGCTGGAACAGGTCCTTGGACATGCAGGGTAACATGGTCACACTCACCTGCAGGATGTTGAGGTAGGAGGCTGCAGTGTCCAGGAGCTTGGTGGACAGGCACTGCTGGAACAGGTCCTTGGATATGCAGCGTAACATGGTCACACCCACCTGCAGGATGATGAGGTAGGAGGCTGCAGTGTCCAGGAGCTTGGTGGACAGGCACTGCTGGAACAGGTCCTTGGATATGCAGCGTAACATGGTCACACCCACCTGCAGGATGATGAGGTAGGAGGCGGCAGTGTCCAGGAGCATGGAGGACAGGCACTGCTGGAACAGTTCCTTGGACATGCAGCGTAACATGGTCACACCCACCTGCAGGATGATGAGGTAGGAGGCGGCAGTGTCCAGGAGCTTGGTGGACAGGCACTGCTGGAACAGGTCCTTGGATATGCAGCGTAACATGGTCACACCCACCTGCAGGATGATGAGGTAGGAGGCGGCAGTGTCCAGGAGCTTGGTGGACAGGCACTGCTGGAACAGGTCCTTGGACATGCAGGGTAACATGGTCACACCCACCTGCAGGATGTTGAGGTAGGAGGCGGCAGTGTCCAGGAGCTTGGTGGACAGGCACTGCTGGAACAGGTCCTTGGACATGCAGGGTAACATGGTCACACTCACCTGCAGGATGATGAGGTAGGAGGCGGCAGTGTCCAGGAGCTTGGTGGACAGGCACTGCTGGAACAGGTCCTTGGACATGCAGGGTAACATGGTCACACTCACCTGCAGGATGATGAGGTAGGAGGTGGCAGTGTCCAGGAGCTTGGTGGACAGGCACTGCTGGAACAGGTCCTTGGATATGCAGCGTAACATGGTCACACCCACCTGCAGGATGATGAGGTAGGAGGCGGCAGTGTCCAGGAGCTTGGTGGACAGGCACTGCTGGAACAGGTCCTTGGACATGCAGGGTAACATGGTCACACCCACCTGCAGGATGATGAGGTAGGAGGCGGCAGTGTCCAGGAGCATGGAGGACAGGCACTGCTGGAACAGGTCCTTGGACATGCAGGGTAACATGGTCACACTCACCTGCAGGATGATGAGGTAGGAGGCTGCAGTGTCCAGGAGCTTGGTGGACAGGCACTGCTGGAACAGGTCCTTGGATATGCAGCGTAACATGGTCACACCCACCTGCAGGATGATGAGGTAGGAGGCTGCAGTGTCCAGGAACTTGGTGGACAGGCACTGCTGGAACAGGTCCTTGGACATGCAGGGTAACATGGTCACACTCACCTGCAGGATGATGAGGTAGGAGGCTGCAGTGTCCACGAGCTTGGTGGACAGGCACTGCTGGAACAGGTCCTTGGACATGCAGGGTAACATGGTCACACCCACCTGCAGGATGATGAGGTAGGAGGCTGCAGTGTCCAGGAGCTTGGTGGACAGGCACTGCTGGAACAGGTCCTTGGACATGCAGGGTAACATGGTCACACTCACCTGCAGGATGATGAGGTAGGAGGCTGCAGTGTCCAGGAACTTGGTGGACAGGCACTGCTGGAACAGGTCCTTGGACATGCAGGGTAACATGGTCACACCCACCTGCAGGATGATGAGGTAGGAGGCTGCAGTGTCCAGGAACTTGGTGGACAGGCACTGCTGGAACAGGTCCTTGGACATGCAGGGTAACATGGTCACACTCACCTGCAGGATGATGAGGTAGGAGGCTGCAGTGTCCAGGAGCTTGGTGGACAGGCACTGCTGGAACAGGTCCTTGGACATGCAGGGTAACATGGTCACACTCACCTGCAGGATGATGAGGTAGGAGGCTGCAGTGTCCAGGAACTTGGTGGACAGGCACTGCTGGAACAGGTCCTTGGACATGCAGGGTAACATGGTCACACTCACCTGCAGGATGATGAGGTAGGAGGCTGCAGTGTCCAGGAGCTTGGTGGACAGGCACTGCTGGAACAGGTCCTTGGACATGCAGGGTAACATGGTCACACTCACCTGCAGGATGATGAGGTAGGAGGCTGCAGTGTCCAGGAACTTGGTGGACAGGCACTGCTGGAACAGGTCCTTGGACATGCATGGTAACATGGTCACACCCACCTGCAGGATGATGAGGTAGGAGGCTGCAGTGTCCAGGAGCTTGGTGGACAGGCACTGCTGGAACAGGTCCTTGGACATGCAGGGTAACATGGTCACACTCACCTGCAGGATGATGAGGTAGGAGGCTGCAGTGTCCAGGAGCTTGGTGGACAGGCACTGCTGGAACAGGTCCTTGGACATGCAGGGTAACATGGTCACACTCACCTGCAGGATGATGAGGTAGGAGGCTGCAGTGTCCAGGAGCTTGGTGGACAGGCACTGCTGGAACAGGTCCTTGGATATGCAGCGTAACATGGTCACACCCACCTGCAGGATGATGAGGTAGGAGGCTGCAGTGTCCAGGAGCTTGGTGGACAGGCACTGCTGGAACAGGTCCTTGGACATGCAGGGTAACATGGTCACACTCACCTGCAGGATGATGAGGTAGGAGGCTGCAGTGTCCAGGAGCTTGGTGGACAGGCACTGCTGGAACAGGTCCTTGGACATGCAGGGTAACATGGTCACACTCACCTGCAGGATGATGAGGTAGGAGGCTGCAGTGTCCAGGAGCTTGGTGGACAGGCACTGCTGGAACAGGTCCTTGGATATGCAGCGTAACATGGTCACACCCACCTGCAGGATGATGAGGTAGGATGCTGCAGTGTCCAGGAGCTTGGTGGACAGGCACTGCTGGAACAGGTCCTTGGACATGCAGGGTAACATGGTCACACTCACCTGCAGGATGATGAGGTAGGAGGCTGCAGTGTCCAGGAACTTGGTGGACAGGCACTGCTGGAACAGGTCCTTGGACATGCATGGTAACATGGTCACACCCACCTGCAGGATGATGAGGTAGGAGGCTGCAGTGTCCAGGAACTTGGTGGACAGGCACTGCTGGAACAGGTCCTTGGACATGCAGGGTAACATGGTCACACTCACCTGCAGGATGATGAGGTAGGAGGCGGCAGTGTCCAGGAGCTTGGTGGACAGGCACTGCTGGAACAGGTCCTTGGGCTTGCCAGCCGCCGAGAACAGGTAGGGCCACAGGGCTATCTCTGTCTTGCGGGCACACTGCACCACTGTCTGCAGGTACACTGGGAACTCCTGGATGAACTCCACCACGCTCGGGAGCAGGGCATCCGGGATGGGCTCCTTGCTGGTTGCCTCCTCCTCGAGAACCTGCACCCATCCACAGTGCTGTGATAGTGTTTTGGTGGAACAAGAGATAGTCACTCATATGCACACATGTTATAGACGGCTCACTGCATGCCCATAGTCCTCTACACTAGAGTGTCTGAACATTCACAAGGTATTTCATCCAGCACCTTTGAGACTCAGGCAGGGATGTCAGATTAGCAAGATGGATGGATTTTTTAAATTTTATTTATTGAGATTCATGACATGCCTACCAACGCTATGACACTTTCATGATGGACATGGAAAAACTAAATACAAAAAACAAAAATTACAAAACCACAATGTACAAATACACAAGAGATATAGTCACTGAATGTGGCACTACTGCACAACGCAAGGTGGGATCCATGTACAGGACACATGCATGCAGGTAGGCACCACCCGCAAGCAGTTACAAACCACCCAGACTGCACTTCACACAACCATGGTGGCACAAAACAAGCAGTTATAAAATAAAACATTATAATACAAACACAATAATGGTGAGGAGAAATATCTACACAGAAAAATTACAAATTTTGATTTCTTTATTTAACTGAAACCTTACGGTGGAAATACTTTACTCTTAAGGTAGTTTTTCCTTGCAAAATGATAATTCTTGGTAGTGTAATGTATTGGAAAGTGTTGTGTGTAATTTTGAGTAATGATATAAATTCATTAGTTAACATTCAAGTGAAGCATTCTTTTAACTTCTATTTTAATTTTTCATATTAGATTCTCATTTGCTTTACAGCCTATTTAGGTGCTTTAATTCAACCTTGCATGTTCCCCCATATACTCTAGTAGAGGATACCAGAGATAACTATTTTTGTAACGTAACGTTATTATTCAATAACGTCTTTTTCGACTTTGCTAAGCCGAGTAACTTTTGAAATGTTGATATTCAAGTGTTTGAAGTAGAGGATTTTGTAGACTCTAACTGATATTTAATGTAAAGATTTCAAAATTCATGTATTGGTAACTGTCTCATCAATTGCACTACTACAACAGTATTGCATTTCAATGTTAGCTATATTTAACTAGTACATAATCCCATATTCTAAATAAGTAATTTATAACTAAATCTTCTTTTGCATACATTAATGTCAAGTTCTATGCAGATTGAGATAGAAAATCATAAAGCTCTTGTTTACTTAACGAATTATGTTAACTTCATTTTCTTCTGAGTAAAGTAATTTTCTTAATATTAAATATTTTCAAGAGTCTGCAATGGCGCCCAATTTCCGATAATGCTTACTACTTTCAATTACTGACCGATTAACATTTTTCTGTGTGTTTAACGGGTATCAGTACATCTTAATCCGAGACGTAGTTTACTTACGAAGCTATTTCTCTCTTGTGAAGTTTAAATGCACACTTACATGGGTGAGATGCTACACTATGTATTATGTAATTACATAATAACAAAAAAACTCAAACAGAGGATTATATATTAAGATTAAGCATAGCTATTATAGTATACCAATAATAAAAAAAGGAAATAAAAGTTAAAGAATAATAAAGTTTACATTAAAATAGGGCAGAGGATGAAACTTTTTTAACATATTTATCACTAGTTGGTGTAAATAATTCACATATTAATTGTGACGTCGATCGGGGCTTTGCCCCTTTAAGCCTGGCCAGACCTCGCTTCCTTTGCGGTCCAGGGCATCCCTAACCTCTCCTTCCTGGAATCTGCACCGTCGACTTGTATGCATGCGTGTGTTTGAGTGGCGCGCCACAGACTCCCGCGAGAGGGCGCCGTAACCTCAGTACTCCGTCCCCTTACATAATTATAAATTAAATTGATAACCGTTATTTTTTATCCAAAGTTCTTCTGTGGCACGGCAGATAGGCCAGAATGGTTTTGTTTGATAAATCTTATATTAAATTTTGCATAAAATAAAGACGGCACTGGACATTCCCAGGCAGACCCGCGTCCGGCCGAAGCTAGACTCTGTTTGAATATTAATTTTTAAATTACTACATGTTTTAATCATTCTAGCTGCGAAAAAGTGTGCAATAATAATTTTACGAGTGTTTTGTGTGTCTAGTTTTAAACAGCCCTTAGCTCGCAATCAAAACGTTAACGGTAGTTAGGTTCGGCACGAGAGATGCCACGTGACCCATGCAGAGCATTCGCTCGCCCCAGTTCTTCGTCATTACCAGCCGAGAGCAGCCGCGTCAGCACCCCGGGGACCTCACCGCTTGTATGCACTGTTGAGTAGTTTCCCGTTCATGTTCCATAGCCTTTAGATCTTTTTACGTTTCTCCTTGGGGCTACTCTCGGCCGGCCAGCTGTTTAAATCATTATTCTTATTACTCTCTGTGAGTATTCAATCACCCTTACGTAATTCTTGTGTGGTCAAATGTGTGGACCACATTGTTACATAAACTGATTCGTGTCTCGGGTTTTTCAACTGTTTAAAGGATGATGTATACGGGAGCGTGTACCTTCTTAATAAACCTATATGTGTGATTTAAATGGTGTTCCTTTCATCTTGTGCCCACGTGTACATCTACTGCATGGCTGCGTGTGGGACGCCCTGAGAGCGGGCCAGGTGTGCGAGATGCAGAGGGGCTGAATCTCGCTCGAGAGGAGTCTGTGTACCCTTTCACACGGCGGCGCCCGTACAGTAGTTCTGGTATCAATGTAAGTCAAGCCCTCTAGCCCAGACCACAATCGTAAAGCGTAATGAGTCTATAGATATGTCGTTAGAGTTATTAAGGGTACATAGAAAGGTGGGTTGAGACTATTAAATTGATGAATTTTAATAGCTGAGACTTCAATTATAAAATGACATTTATAACAAGTACATACAAATATATAATATTAGATATTTCTTCTAGTAGAAAGAGAACCTACATAAAAATTTAGACCAATAATATTGCCATTGTTTATTTTTTGTTTATGAAATTATAAATTTTTAATTGACCTCTGTTGAGTTTTTCACTATCAGTGTTGTTGATACTGTTCCAAATTATTGAACCATATTCAAGTTTAGATATTACTAAAACTGTGTAGAGAGAGAGAGGATGGAATCAAGATTTCTGGTGTTGAAGGTAATAAACTTGATGAGACCAAGTATTTTGTTAGAATGAGACAGAAGGGATTCAATAAGACGATGGAAAAATAGCTTTTGATCTTTAACATGTTGTGATTTTAAAATAGGTGTATTGTCTAGTTTGTATTCATACACAATATGATAAAGTTTACTAGCGAAGGAAATGTTAGTATATTTTTCATTATTAATATGTACCAATATAGAGTTGCAACAGTTACAGTAATGTCACAATGAAGAAGATAACTGTCATGATAAAGATGAAATTTTCTTGTAAACTATTAGATCATCAGCAAAAAGAGTGCCAGTTCAGTTCTTTAATCCTAATATTATATCATCAATGTAGATGTTGAAAAGTAGATTAGATTTTACATTCTGTATTATAATATAAAATTTCTGTTATTAAGATAACTAGATAACCAGGATAAGTATTTATCACTTAGGCCAAATTTAAAGCATTTAATAAACATAATTTTCTGAATGACAGAGATGAAAGCTTGAGCTAAATCCAAATAACAAGCATTGTATTGACCTCGTGTAATTACTTCAGAATATACACGGTTGAGAGAAGAAACTAAGTTTGTCATGTTAAGTAGTTTTACCAGTTCTAAAACTGTGTTGTAAGACCTTTAATCATGTTTTTAAGTTAAATTCAAGATGTTTAAATACAATTTTATCAAAAACTGTAGCAAAACCACTTAGAAGTGAAATGGGCCTGTAGTCTGAAACATTTAACTTGCTACCTTTTTTATGGATAGGAATACCTTGGCGATCGTCCATTTACAATGGCGTACTGCAACACTCTTCTCTTGTTAACAGCACATCAAGTTGTATAGAATTATATTACCTATTTTTATATGTATATATTTATGAATAACATACTAAACTAACTTTAAAAATTTAAATATGATTTCTATTGGCATATTCAAATAATTACACACAACTATAACACACTTTATACTTGTATTCCTACATACCATATAAAATGAAACAAATGACAATTTTAATGTATTACACAAAATATAATTTGATGTAAATTAAAAACTACTGCAGTTAGATATACACCATCCAGACTGCATCAACTCTGTGTAGTTGATATCCTGGGGTAAAGTTGGACACATATGTTACAATAGCCCTTAAGATCATGTATCAGGCTTCGATTAAGTCATAACTTTAGTAACAAATACAAAAGAATACCAAGATTTAAAAGTCCGGCAGCTAACTCAAAAATGGGGCTTGAATTCTTTGTCAAAAAAAACTCTGGTTTAGCGAAACTACTCAATTATTATTAGTGTTGGTTTCCACGAAATATGCCCATTAGGAAATCAAAATGTCCAGCAATGAATAACAAAATTTCTGTAGTATGTTACATTTTTTTCATTTAAATCAATAATTTATATAGCATTAAAGTTACACGCTTAAATTCTCTTAAGAAGTGTGCTATGCTTAGCAATCATAATGACATACAGAAACTTACTGCAATAACACTTATTTGGCAAACAGTACAGACTGTACTGAAATGAAAGCCGATAGTAACCATGAACTGTGAGCAAACTGGAAACCCTGGTAGTGCAGTGATTCAACCTGTGGCACAGATCAACAACAAGACGAGCGGCAAAAGGAAACGAGGAAGATGAAACAGATGACATGGGACGTTAAGAGTGGAAAGAGCTCAACCCAACCGTGGCACAGCTCGAAACACGCTGGCTGTTGCCACTCACCTCGTGCAGCAGCAGCTCAAGGGAGTGGGGGAAGTAAGGCAGAGCGGCACAGCTGCGGGCTATCTCCCAGGCGTGGTACCACAGGCTGCCACTCACCTCGTGCAGCAGCAGCTACAGGGAGTGGGGGAAGTAGGGCAGAGAGGCACAGCTGCGGGCTATCTCCCAGGCGTGGTACCACAGGCTGCCACTCACCTCGTGCAGCAGCAGCTACAGGGAGTGGGGGAAGTAGGGCAGAGAGGCACAGCTGCGGGCTATCTCCCAGACGTGGTACCACAGGCTGCCACTCACCTCGTGCAGCAGCAGCTCAAGGGAGTGGGGGAAGTAAGGCAGAGCGGCATAGCTGCGGGCTATCTCCCAGGCGTGGTACCACAGGCTGCCACTCACCTCGTGCAGCAGCAGCTCAAGGGAGTGGGGGAAGTAGGGCAGAGAGGCACAGCTGCGGGCTATCTCCCAGACGTGGTACCACAGGCTGCCACTCACCTCGTGCAGCAGCAGCTCAAGGGAGTGGGGGAAGTAAGGCAGAGCGGCACAGCTGCGGGCTATCTCCCAGGCGTGAAACCACAGGCTGCCACTCACCTCGTGCAGCAGAGGCTCAAGGGAGTGGGGGAAGTAGGGCAGAGAGGCACAGCTGCGGGCTATCTCCCAGACGTGGTACCACAGGCTGCCACTCACCTCGTGCAGCAGCAGCTCAAGGGAGTGGGGGAAGTAAGGCAGAGCGGCACAGCTGCGGGCTATCTCCCAGGCGTGGTACCACAGGCTGCCACTCACCTCGTGCAGCAGCAGCTCCAGGGAGTGGGGGAAGTAAGGCAGAGCGGCACAGCTGCGGGCTATCTCCCAGGCGTGGTACCACAGGCTGCCACTCACCTCGTGCAGCAGCAGCTCAAGGGAGTGGGGGAAGTAAGGCAGAGCGGCACAGCTGCGGGCTATCTCCCAGGCGTGGTACGCCACACTGCCACTCACCTCGTGCAGCAGCAGCTCCAGGGAGTGGGGGAAGTAGGGCAGAGCGGCACAGCTGCAGGCTATCTCCCAGGCGTGGTACCACAGGCTGCCACTCACCTCGTGCAGCAGCAGCTCAAGGGAGTGGGGGAAGTAGGGCAGAGAGGCACAGCTGCGGGCTATCTCCCAGACGTGGTACCACAGGCTGCCACTCACCTCGTGCAGCAGCAGCTCCAGGGAGTGGGGGAAGTAGGGCAGAGCGGCACAGCTGCGGGCTATCTCCCAGGCGTGGTACCACAGGCTGCCACTCACCTCGTGCAGCAGCAGCTCAAGGGAGTGGGGGAAGTAGGGCAGAGAGGCACAGCTGCGGGCTATCTCCCAGACGTGGTACCACAGGCTGCCACTCACCTCGTGCAGCAGCAGCTACAGGGAGTAGGGGAAGTAGGGCAGAGAGGCACAGCTGCGGGCTATCTCCCAGGCGTGTTACCCCAGGCTGCCACTCACCTCGTGCAGCAGCAGCTCCAGGGAGTGGGGGAAGTAGGGCAGAGTGGCACAGCTGCGGGCTATCTCCCAGACGTGGTACCACAGGCTGCCACTCACCTCGTGCAGCAGCAGCTACAGGGAGTGGGGGAAGTAGGGCAGAGAGGCACAGCTGCGGGCTATCTCCCAGGCGTGGTACCCCAGGCTGCCACTCACCTCGTGCAGCAGCAGCTCCAGGGAGTGGGGGAAGTAGGGCAGAGTGGCACAGCTGCGGGCTATCTCCCAGACGTGGTACCACAGGCTGCCACTCACCTCGTGCAGCAGCAGCTCCAGGGAGTGGGGGAAGTAGGGCAGAGCGGCACAGCTGCGGGCTATCTCCCAGGCGTGGTACGCCACGCTGCCACTCACCTCGTGCAGCAGCAGCTCCAGAGAGTGGGGGAAGTAGGGCAGAGTGGCACAGCTGCGGGCTATCTCCCAGACGTGGTACCACAGGCTGCCACTCACCTCGTGCAGCAGCAGCTCCAGGGAGTGGGGGAAGTAGGGCAGAGCGGCACAGCTGCGGGCTATCTCCCAGACGTGGTACCACAGGCTGCCACTCACCTCGTGCAGCAGCAGCTCCAGGGAGTGGGGGAAGTAGGGCAGAGCGGCACAGCTGCGGGCTATCTCCCAGACGTGGTACCACAGGCTGCCACTCACCTCGTGCAGCAGCAGCTACAGGGAGTGGGGGAAGTAGGGCAGAGTGGCACAGCTGCGGGCTATCTCCCAGACGTGGTACCACAGGCTGCCACTCACCTCGTGCAGCAGCAGCTCCAGGGAGTGGGGGAAGTAGGGCAGAGCGGCACAGCTGCGGGCTATCTCCCAGGCGTGGTACGCCACGCTGCCACTCACCTCGTGCAGCAGCAGCTCCAGGGAGTGGGGGAAGTAGGGCAGAGCGGCACAGCTGCGGGCTATCTCCCAGACGTGGTACCACAGGCTGCCACTCACCTCGTGCAGCAGCAGCTACAGGGAGTGGGGGAAGTAGGGCAGAGAGGCACAGCTGCGGGCTATCTCCCAGGCGTGGTACCACAGGCTGCCACTCACCTCGTGCAGCAGCAGCTACAGGGAGTGGGGGAAGTAGGGCAGAGAGGCTCAGCTGCGGGCTATCTCCCAGGCGTGGTACCACAGGCTGCCACTCACCTCGTGCAGCAGCAGCTACAGGGAGTGGGGGAAGTAGGGCAGAGAGGCACAGCTGCGGGCTATCTCCCAGGCGTGGTACGCCACGCTGCCACTCACCTCGTGCAGCAGCAGCTACAGGGAGTGGGGGAAGTAGGGCAGAGCGGCACAGCTGCGGGCTATCTCCCAGACGTGGTACCACAGGCTGCCACTCACCTCGTGCAGCAGCAGCTACAGGGAGTGGGGGAAGTAGGGCAGAGAGGCACAGCTGCGGGCTATCTCCCAGGCGTGGTACGCCACGCTGCCACTCACCTCGTGCAGCAGCAGCTCCAGGGAGTGGGGGAAGTAGGGCAGAGCGGCACAGCTGCGGGCTATCTCCCAGACGTCGTACCACAGGCTGCCACTCACCTCGTGCAGCAGCAGCTACAGGGAGTGGGGGAAGTAGGGCAGAGCGGCACAGCTGCGGGCTATCTCCCAGGCGTGGTACCCCAGGCTGCCACTCACCTCGTGCAGCAGCAGCTCCAGGGAGTGGGGGAAGTAGGGCAGAGCGGCACAGCTGCGGGCTATCTCCCAGGCGTGGTACCCCAGGTTACGTCGGATCAGCTGGCGTAGTACCTGGTGCAGGTACACCTGGCTCTGCAGCAACAAGCATCAGCCAAAATCATTCTTTTCTACCTTCATTTCTCTTCAAGAAAACATTACCTGAAGATACAGCATTATTTTCTAACTTAAGCACACTGTAATTTGTAAAAGACAAATGATAAGTAGGCCTACTGCTTTATTATTTTGCTAACTTTTCAGTACTGCCCAGCAAGATTTGTGTAAAGACTGTATTGATCGAGTTGTGATATACATAAACAATCCCACGTATGGTAATTTAATAATGTGGATTCTTCTGAAGCTAAAAAAGTTACAATTATTAAATGCCAATACAGCAATCCAAATTCAAGTCAATCTTAATTTGTGAGTCACAATATGAAACATTTATGTACTGAAATAATGGTGTTTGTAATTTTTTTAATAATAATTATGATCATCAATTTTTATTTATTAATCCATGATAAATATAAACATAACTATTATATTAGATACAATGAATTAAAATTTAGGTACAAAATTAATTACTTTTAATTTGATATAACTAAATTAACAATGACTCCATTAGTCTGATTAATGGGTCAAACAAGTAATTAATCATTTAACAAACTGCATAACCCAATTGCATGTTTAAAGCTTGATCAAATGCATAAGACTCTTTAGATTATCTGTATATTTATGGCAAAACAAATTAACTTTCAAATATTTACCATCAATTATTTAAAAAAAAAAAAGAGAGAGAAAAATTCTTCTGTGAACACCAACAAATCCAACAACATCACGCACAGTATGCCCATGGACACAGCCAATCACTATTGCTTCTTTTTGCCACTCTGTCACGTCCTTAGATCCACCCATGTAGCATGTACACTATACATACACTGTCCACTTGGAACAACAGTGTCTCACTGATGCTACTGCCTTGTGCTCACGCAGAGGCAGTGTGCATGTGGTTGAGCACGGGACTCGTTCACTGCGCCATCGGTACAGGCTCAGCGATCCATCTGTGCGTGCACACTGGGGTGACTGATTTTTTGTTCGGTGAGCTTATTTGTGTCAGTTGTTAGCACGCAATTTGGTTAGGAGCTAGTTGAACAATTAATTACTTGTTTGATCCACTGGCTAGTCTAATTGGAAAAATTAAATGTAAATAATTTTGTACATAAGATAGCATTCACAGTGTCTAATATGTGTGTTTGCATTTATCACGTATGAATGTATAAATGATGATGACCATAATTCTAATTAAATTAAATTTTAGGGATGTGCGAATCCTTGATTTTCAGTTCGGTTCGAATCCGATTTGAATCCCTGGCAATATTTGAGATATGAATCCGATTCCGAATATTAAGCACAGAATAATTAAAAATAACTGATTAATTTAAAAATAATGTGTGTTCTCTTTTTTCTAACTGTAACTACTGGCAATTATTTATTACACTGAGATTGAAATGTTTATAATTATGTAAACTTAATTAATAATAAACACTTTAAAATATGAAAACCAAAACATATTCGATTCTCCAACTCCAACGTAATAAACTGCACGCCACAGAGAAATCTCAGTTTTATAAACGTTTCAGCAAACGAAACCATTTTTTCTCCAATAAATATCCCAGACATTTTTTTCTTGTAGGTATGTAATTGTTTTTGGTTTATAGTTTGCTATACGACGAAATTAGTAATTATAGTTTAAGCTCTCAAAATCTCAAAATTCTTTTAATGTCACTGTGTTAATTATTTAATTTACATATCTTTCTTTGATACATCATATTATAAATACTTACGTAATAGTAGCCTTATTTTATTTTTCACTGCTAGTATTTTTGAGCCGTATTAAGTTAATTTATAACTTTTGTGAATATTCGTAATAGTGTACGAATCCATGTACGTACAACTCCGGGTTCGGTTAATTGTGGATTCGAACCGTACCCGAAAATATCGGGTACTCGCACCTCCCTATTAAATTTCAAGGACCGTTCTTTCATTACACTACCTTGACCACTGACGTACTGTCATATCAGCGGAAATCGCATCATCATGAGCTCGAACAAAACAACCAGGACACTGACAGCGAGGGTTCCACCTTGGAGCAACACGTGCGCAAGACTAAACCCAACGGGAACTCAGTTTCAAAGCATAAACTAAAATCAAGAGTAAGTGCCACAAAAGTGGGTCTTAGAAATACCCCAACACTCAAAACGGTTACCAAAAAAAACTTACAAAAAAAAAGTGTTATTTGTCACTGGGTTTGATCCAACCATATAAGAACCTGAGATTGATTATATGTTTAACAAACTCAATTCATCACAACTCAAAATGTTCAAACTTCAGACAAAGTCTAATTCTTAATTCACTGTTTTGAAAGAGAACTATATTAGAATTAATAATATTGTTTTCCAGCCGAGTGGGCATCCAATTAGTCCATTTTAAGGAGAGCGTCATCCAGAACAAATGGCCTCTGACTTCTGCCACAGATGAGCAGGCCTATGCAAGCACCGACTGCTGGATGTCCACAGTGGTGCCGGGGAAGTGGTGACCTCCCCCGCCCCACATCCACACTATTAAAGACGAGACCCAACAGCATGAACTGAGAGCCACCAATCCTGGTATGGGAGTGCTTGCTGGGCAGAAATGATTTTAAACTTTTTCAAAGAACACTATGTTAAATTATTTACCTTTTATGAAATAAAATTGCAATGTATTTCATAGTCTTTAAATTAATTTAATCATGTAATTAAAATTTAGGCTTTCTTGAGTAATATAGTTGGTTAAGTTGGTAATCAAATTCAGTTTTGGTAATTGGTGATGTTAGTTTTAAATAGTATGTATTTTAATTTGGTTTTAAAGATTAGGTATTAATAAATATAATTCAGTTTAAAGGTTACGTAAAAGGTCAGCAAGTATGGAACTGATTTGTAAGACTTTGTGTTGTTTAAGGGCCGCTTGTCATTCCAGCAGTACATAAAAATAAAAGTCCATCGTTTTGGTATTAAATTTTCTGTTTTGTGTGATGTGAGACCGGTTACATTCTGGCTTTTGTCATTTATTGCAGAGCTCAAACAAATGTAGCCAATCCAGAGAATTTTGCCATATCGGGAGCTATTGTAAATTAACTTATTTCACCATATCTCAGCAAGACCACTCTCTCTTTGTTGACAACTGGTACACAAGTCTGTTATTAATTGGTTTTTTGCTTGCAAATAAAACAAATGCATGCGGCACTGTGCGAAAAAATAGAAAAGTAATGCCAGAGCCAAGGTTGAAACTGTAGCCAAACACACACACACACTGACAGTACTGAAGTGGCATGACAGGCGTGATGTCGACATGCTTACAACAATACATGATGACAGTATGACAGAAAATGGAAAAACTCATCACAAGACAAAAAGACAAGTTGTAAAGCCCTCTTGTGTGAATGATTACAAAATATGGGAGAAGTGGAAAAAAACTGACATGTAACTCAATTTTTAGCAGGTGTGAAAAAAACTGTGAAGTGGTAGAAATTTTTTTTATTTTATTTAGTTAACATGATTCTGAATGCACATGCTTTGTGCGTGACTAAAAATGGAAAACATGTTAAATTAGCTGATTTCCAGTTGCACGTGGTACAGTAATTGCTGGACAAGTATCAAGAGAAGAAAACCTCTCCTCAGAGCCACAGACCAACTTCCGACTCCACACACCACTGCGCCTCACCCCGCCCCTCTTAGCTGCAGAGACACTGCCACGACTGCAGCAATGCCAAGACAAGGACAGATGATTCGTGCTGTGCCGTGTTTCAGTGATTAGCACACACTGAAAAACTAATGGTCTGTGAAAAAAATTATAGTAATGTGTAAATGAAGTGCAAACTTATAAAGAATTGAATATGAACAAACAAAACCAAAATTTAGCAACTATCTAGTGTAATTATGATGTACGCAGCAGTCAAAGTGTTAATCCCGACCGAGACAGGGAGGGGGTGAAGTGGCCCGGCTAGCCGGGAGAAGGCCCTGCCACCGCCGAGCCAGCTCTGAGGCAGGGCAGCACTCTCGCGCCTCGAGAGGGGGGCGTAAGCTGCGCCGAGACAGCAGCAGTACCCACCGTCCTCTCCAGCACGCAGAACGGCAGTGAGAACGGAGAGCTGGAGTCTGAAGAGTAGAGCATCGTGTCGTTCTCCGCGCCCAGCAGGATTGCATCCTCAAACAGAATAGCTGTGGACAATGCATTACTTAATACGTTTGACATTACAACACAATATATATCTTAAAGCCGATGAAAATATTTCTTTAGGTAACACTAGAATACAACACTAGAGTGCTATTTGCACTTCCTTACTTTCTTTAGTTTTATTTATCAGCTTCTTTAGTGACAAACAAAAATCTCTGGGGAATGTCTTGTGCTGCTGTTTGTGAAATATTTATGTTCAAGATTGTATTAAATTTGATATAATATTAAATAGGAAATTGCCCTAAATTAAGTTAAATTTTATGTTTGAGTTTGTATTGCATAAAAGAATTTTAATTATTTAAGGTCGTCATTTCCAAAGTGGTTACAAGTTGCTTGGCTGCAGTGCTTGGATACTGGACTGTAACTGATGGGTAGGGACTCCACAACACGAATAAAACTGACCAAATGAGTTAAACGCGGTGCAAACATTTTGATTTAAAAATGCACAAAAACTGTGCAAAAAAAAAGTAAAAACCTAAAAGCTATGTACAATAATAAGTGTAAAACAGTTAACCAAATTTGGAAATGTTAATACTAACGTTGATTTTTTCCTTTATTCCTTAAAATTTGTATTATACAGTTTATAAGTAGCAAGTTTTAAGAAACAGAAATCATCTCCAACAATGTCTGAAACAATTAGGCCTACATCTCTTTACGCCATCATAAAACTGAACCAACAAACTAGCATAGTTACTGTTGAATAAAGCAGCATATCAACTCCTACCATCTGACCAGCAAAATATACCCAATGTTCCTGTTTTTAGAGGTTATAAAATAAACTAAATTAAAGGTAAACAAAAGAACAGGGCGAAACGCATATACTTCGAACAGTTGTATATTGACCACCTAAAATATAGAATAACTAAAATACAAAATATAAACAAATAATAACATATTTATATCAGTACTCATATCCACATTTTTAGGATGTTTTCAGGAAAGCAAAAATTTTCTCCACTTCAAAAACAAACACAATTTCAATGTCACGTCATGTACCAAAAGAAATATAGCATGGAACCTGATATAAATATAAATGTGTAGTCGTTACACTTGTAAACAAATGTTAATTCAGTATTAATTTCCTTTTTATTTGGATGCTTCCCAGGAAGCTAAAATTATCTTCACTTGAAAAGACAGCATTTTTTTTAGTTTCTCAATATATGTCAAAAAAGGTAGCATGACCACACTGTAGTAGATTTAATTGTAAACAAACCCATCCCGCCTTTACACAAATCACCTAAATATATTAAGATATAAAATGTGTTGTTACACACAGTAAAGTATCATGTTTGTGCCATCCATATTTAGTATCGATTGGTGCTGTTGTAGAAAAAATCCCTACATTCGAGATATTGAAATACTTTGGTATCACAATAATTGTCTTACGTTGTAAATCTATGTCATATCATGTGAGGCTCACAGAAATGGCATCGATCAGCACACACAATTGCCATATTTAGTAGAAAACTTTGTGAGTGTTCACAATAAAGTTGATATTTTCATGAATTACGTTAAAAACTATCGAATCTCGCTGAACTGTGCGACTTCGGCCCTTGAAGATGTGCTCGCGGGCGCTCACCGAGGGGGTATATGCTGAGCTGGAAGGGCAGCATGATGCGCTTGCTCATGAAGGACAGGGGCTTGTCTGCATCGCGGGGGAACAGGGGCAGCCACACACGCATGCCGTGCGCGCCACAGAACAGCCACAGGGCCTCCGTGAGGTGGGGCTTGTCCCTGCGCGACCGGCGCGGCAGCCACACGTTCTCCACGCACGAGGCCAGCACCGTGGGCGGTGCGCACGTGTACGACTGGAACTACACCACGCAGTTCTGGGCACACACGTCATTCAAGTACCTACACAGTCAACAACACAAGTCTTGCTTTTTCTTACACAACTAAAGTAATAAATAAATAACACACTTTCATTTTCCTCCATTCATCTACGTTTTTGAGCAAAAAAGTAATATTTTAAAACACTGGTGCACTGCCTTTTCACAAGGATTGGATAACTGCTACATGCCATTATGGTTATGTAGTTGTCAAACCTCACTAAATATTATCCCACAGTATATTTTCTAATGAAAATAAAAAAATTAACCATCATAAGTTGCATGCAGTATCACAAATTGAAAGTGCAAAGAAATAATGTACTATTACACAATGGGCAATGGTATAATGGTGACAACCAGGCAACTGGCTTAAGTTCGCAAGCCTGATTACCAAAGTTCCTCTTGTATGTATGCATGTGTGTGTGTGTGTGTGCAAAGATGATTGTTCGACGCACGTTGGTGAGTGTAACAGCCACTTAGCAGGAAAAGGTATACAGAAAATAGTAAATAAATATATACTTCATACTACTTCTTTAAAAGGTTCTCTATGTATTATGTTAGCCGCGAGGCGATTCACAGCTATACTTTTGTAATGGTAATTATTGTTTGAGGTACGTGTCACGTAGAGCCGTGCAATAAATACCAGCTTCGCATATCTTGTGTTCTTCCCTAATAACCCAACCACGTGAGAGACTCTACAAGAGCCCACGTGAGTATTATTATAGCGTGCCTGACAGGGTGAGGTACAAGGGGGAAACAAGTCACATCCCCAAGCACACGCAGACAATGTCAGCATTGGGGTTAGAGTCTCGGAGGGGTCCGAGCCCCCTGGACACTGTCGGCTGTTCCCTTAACTGGAGCGACAACCAACAACCCTGGCGACCTCGCAGGAGCTTGCTCTACCGCGCGCACCGTGTGGCAGACATCAAAACAAACAAATATTTTAAATTTATAGTGAGCTTAACTGAGTTTACATCCCAAAAACTGAAAAAAACATCAAATTTAGCAAAGTCAATAAAAAATTAAGAACTTGAAAATTAACGAAGTGGCTGTAAGAACTACAAGTAAAAAAAAATTATTAAACTAAAAACGGCAACTTTGTTTTGTAAGTTACGTAAATATTATGTAAACAGTACATTGACCCGACTGTTTTTTTTTAGGTGGCACACAAGTCATAAATCCTTTCACCTTAAAGAAAATACCAAACTAATATTTCTATTAAATACAAGCACAAGCTTAAAAATTATATCGGCAGTGTACGAAAACAAATAACTTACAATAAACACCCTGAATGCTACCTTTTAAATTTAAATTACATTTTATATGCCTGGACTTCTTTTACCTTCAATTTATCAAAAAAAAAAAGTTCAAGTCTTTGTGGACGGGGCAGCAGTTTGCATTTGACGCATTTACACTCATGAAAACAGTGACGTCGGTGAGAAATTAAGTCAGTTATAGGCCTATTCATATTACTTCGCCAAAAACAATTATGTGGAAAGTTAGTTCACTGTCCATCTTTATACAGTCTGTACAAAATAAGTCAACTGCTTATAACAGCTGTTGTGATGCATTTCCAACACTGGGTTCACTGCCAAATTGAATCAGCTGCGCAGGACATACTGTTATTTCAGCGACTATGATCATACCTCCCAAAATGGCATGCTTGTTCCGCATGCATTAACTTTTGCCTCGCTGACACGAGACAGCAGTGCAGGCGCGAGACAGCCGTGCAGGCGCGAGACAGCCGTGCTGGCTTGCACAAGCGTGAGCACCAGTCGCGCACGGGCTTCAACGATGAGTCTATTCCAGTTACAATCACAAACTAGCTTTATGTAACGCCTGTTATTACGCATCTTGTAACGTAAATGTTAAATAAACAAATGTGTGCGTGGAGTCCATGCGAGACAGAAGTGAAACTTCTTGCTTATTAGTTATACACAGAGATAAATTACTAATATTTTTTAAAAGAACAAGAGATAATAATTGAGTACATATAGTAAAGACGCAGGTATGATTTCAAATGAAATAACTCTTTTCCACACGAATTAATACATTGTAGATACTTTGAATAAAAAAATGTACTAAAATTGTTTTCTCGTACATTTACAACAAACTTTGATTTTAAATAATTCTTAAAATTGAAGCTTGCCGATAGTAAGTAGTTTAATCTGCTTAACTAATTGTCCCAATGGACGTGTGTAGTCTGAGGTAGGTATCTGGCATGCGAAAGTGACACGGCATACGAATAAGACCTAGCTCAATGCTACTTTGTTGAACCACAGTCACCCACAGCTACACTCCGATCGAGAAATATTCATGCCTCTTAATTGAACTTAACATATTTACATACTCATGGGCTCGTAACTATAATGCGGTGTGTGATTTAGTTAATCAAATAATAATTTGTAACAAATAATTATGCATGTCAAACCAAGGTGTGAAAAGCATGATACCAGCAGAAATATTTACTTACACAGCTAAAACAATACTCACATAACATTGTGTAACAATAACTATTTACACAAGTAATTAAATTAATAATACATATGTGAAAGAACAATATTTTCTTTTGAATATGGCCCGTGGCACAGTGCACAACAATAAGCTCAAACCCCGTTGTGATGCCCTCTGCCTCTGTCGGGGTGGCATCAGGTGTAGGCGGGTCCCTACCGCCGCGACCCGCCTATCCCTGCAGCATGGCGGGGTTCAACCTGAGCCACACGCCGCCACGTGGAGCCCGCTCAAGGCTGCTCTAGCGATCACCGACCACACCAGCGGCCCCGGAGTGAAGATAGCGTGACATACACCCTCAAGATACAACCGCGTACATGAAAGTGCTTGAGAGCGCAAGAAAGCAAGAGTGCAAGAGCAGTGTGTTGCATCATTTCAACATTTCCCTGCCGTCTCCTCTATCACTTCCCCCACCACGTACATAACTATTAGACTATTACCCTCCTCTCCTGGTTCCCCCACCACATACCTAGCTATTTCTCCTCATTCGATCGGTTTTTCGTAACGCTTGAGAATTGTTACCCCCTCAGCAAAGAAGTTTCACTTCAAAAGCACAGCATACGTCCATACTACTGAGAGGTGGCCTTAACTCGCCCTGCGGTCGCCACCTCGCACCGTGGCATGTTCTCACAACTGTCTCCCTGCTTACCCCCACTCCACAGTGCTGCCACGCCCACTAGCTCCATGTGCATCACAAGTCCACTGGCAAACTTCATAATGTCCACACATACACTTAAATAAAAATCTTTAAAGTTAAGAAAGCTATAATAAAAAGGTAGCCACTTCTATAAAAATAACATTTAAAATTAAAATATAAACATATATACTAAAATACAATACACTTCATTCACATTCGGCCGAATGTTATTAGTTTCTGGAATAGTGTTTACAACTTAATACTAGAATCACTTAAAATTATAGCGCACAATATAAGTTCTATCCTAGAACGAAATAAAAAAATATTTAAGAATTTACAAACTGAAATAATATTTGCAAAAAAGGCTTAGCAATTAGCGGGCATGCCACAACACGATGGCACCCAGTAACTACATGAAAACGACAGATAACGAGTCCCCCGGCCGCAACAGAATAAATGATTCAGAAGAGACACATGTGGGTGAGAACAACCTTGCCGAATAAAGTTAGTAGGTATTCCATCGGGACCAGAGGACATGGAAGATTTACCCCCAAAGCACAAGAAATAGATATTGTACCACAACACCAGTCTGAGTAATAGTTTGGATGTTATCATTAGAGCAGTAGTGATCTCACGTCGTCACCGTCGCCCTGGCGAGGGGCCTGCTCCCGGGGAACCACCAGCAACCGGCCGCTGATGTTCAGCATGATGCTCTCCGCCTCGCGCGCCGAGTGGCGGCTGGACTCGGTGCGCAGAGCCGTGAGCGTGACGGACACCACGCACGCAGGGTGCACGCACAGCGCGCTGATGTCCACGCTCTGCAGGCGGCTCACCTCCGCTGCGACAGCACGCCCCGGGCACGGCTCAAAGTGAGCTCCAATCACACAGCACGCCCCAGGCACGGCTCAAAGTGAGCTCCCATCACACAGCACGCCCCAGGCATGGCAACCACCCACCCGCTTACGACCCCATCACACACTCATAGTGTGCTGCTCAGTTGTGTCCAACGTAACAAATATAAAGGCAGGACGTAGGTAACTGCTCCCTGATGATGCCAAGGACACGGCTACAACCCAGAAGCCAAGCTACTTCAGACAATAGCCGTGAAAGCCTGCGAACATTATTCAACGTAACAAATGTATACCAAATACATCATAAGGACATAGGATTTATAAAGGAACTGTATTTTCTTGAGAATTTTGAAATTTGATATACATTTGTAGCGTAAGTTGCAAGATATATATGCTATTTGTGTAGTTACAAGAAAGTCACTTAGACAGGAATGTATTTTCACATTTCTAGTACCTACAAGCCAGAACTTCTTGATACAAACTAAATTTTGATTTGGTAGCTCCTTTTTTTCACATGCTGGTTCTTCAATGAAGCAAACATCAGCACGAACATGTCATATAACAATTATAACTGTTATAACAATTATTTATGGTCTGGAAGTTAATGACCTGTTTTGACTTAAAAAAAAAAAATTAATGACGAGAGATGTGTACAGTACTGTATTTTTCAAATTCTGTGTCTGGATCAAATCCTTGCACTGAAGGGGAAAATCAGATGGACCAGGACTTAGTATTAATTAAAATTATCATCACAGTACAATCTTGCTAAATTTTGCTCACAATTAAAAATAGCATTGTTCTATGAAATAAATATTAAATATATTATAATTTTTAAGTCTGACAAGATTTAAAAAAAAAAAAAATTTACTGAAATCATTGGCTTTATTGGGCAATACAAAAAAACATTAAATAATAAATCACATAAAGTTTTACCACAGGTGAGAAGGTGCCTCCAGAAATGTTAATTGGTAGGGACAAGACTATATGTATGGTGAATTGTATGTGAAAAGTATGTAAATACATCATAAAACACTGAAATTCAATTTAATACACTAAAAAACAATTAATTAAATTCAAGGCACTTATCAGCATTTTCAATTACAACTTTACTCTAAGGACAAATGTGTAAACTTTTAAAAATCAAATTGAAAGAAAATAATTTATTTTGCATGAAAATTTGTACCACAATTTATAAAAAAAATTTTTCGAAAAGTTTACTCATTTTTAATCTTGCAACTGTTACTGGTTACTAGTTTTTACATTTCGATGTTGAAACTTTTTCAAACACAAAAATACTATATTTATTAAATTTGTTCCAAATCATTATATTGTAAAAGTGCATCACGTATCAATCAAAATGAGACTGTTTTGGAGAAATTAGTATTATGGAACATTTAAATGTCATATTTGTTCAGTAATATGCTGTATTTTTTAATGATTTCATAAAAAATAAAACAAATTACACAGTAATCTCCTGCTTAAAAAATGAAATTGTGTGACGTGTTGCCAATGTGGCACAGGCCATGCTACACAGGTGGCAGGCAAGCCCTAGAGTAGAGCCTTCAGTGAACTGGCGGCCACTGGCAGCGTGCATCGTGGGCAACACGGGATTTACCAACCAACAGCTTTTAATATCGTGCGTAAGTAATGAAGCGAGTTGTTTGCACAAGTGGAGTTGTTTGGCTTCTGTGAGTTTTTCCTCCCCTTCATGTACTTTATTTTGTGATCGGAAGATAGTCGCCATTGTGACCCGTGAGTTTTTCATGAAGGACTTATAAAAAGCAGTAAAAATCAGTCTGTATCCGAGAGATATTACTTCTGTAATTGATCAACAGTAAAATACTTTCTTTTCAAATGTTTATGTATGTGCAATTCAGACTACATTTGAACTACCCTTGAACTACCCAGAGGTCTGGATTGTCACAGCTGTGACTCGCTGCATCGCATCCCATTGCTAGAATCGCGCTATTGTGAATCACTGTTAGCATCCCACAGACGTCGGGTCGCTGGGGAAGACGCCAGAGAAGATCAACACACCGGGCATCAAACCCTGAATGGTGATACGGTGATACATATTCCACAGCGGATAATTCCACTCGCTTCTCGTGCCTGAATGACTGGAAGTAACCGTACGAAAGGATACGCATAGGGTTCAGGTATAATTATTTCATATTAAGGTTAAAATTAATAAATTAATATATGTAACTATCTAGGTAGGAATTAAAAATAGATAATTTTATGTGTTTACTTAAAATAAGAGAAAATCCAGTTTCTGATATAAATTAATCTTACAAATAATGTTAATATAATGTTATGACTAATGATGTGTTGGTTCTCCGGACCAAGATTCATAACATAATCAAAATAACCATGGAAATATAAAGAGCCAAACCTTACCCCGGGCACATTTCGTTCTAAAATTCCTTCAACTAAATGAATGATTGAGTTCCTGCGGAGGGCTGCCCTCCCACAGGGCAGCTGCGGACAGGTTCCGGGGCTCTGGCGCGGACCAGGCACGGGCCACCGACCCTGCAGCAGATGATGGGTCACGCCTCCAGGGGCATCGGTGCTAGGGATGTGACGACTACCGGCTCCCGAGCGAGTCCTCTCCAGCAAGACTCCGGGTTCTTCTCAGTCAAGGCAGGAGGGGATAGCTTCTCCCTGGTCTTGCCCTCTGAGCTTGTGCCACGGACCGGACAGGGTTTCCCCCTGGCTCGACAGGCACAAGGCCGGGCGGGGCAGGAGCAAGGAGCAGAGGTCTGATCAGGCCTGCGGTGGTGCGGTGTACAGGGGTGGTCGATCTGACCAACCCACAGGTCCTCAGGCGTGACTGTTTTCCCGGCGGACCAGTTTCACAGGGAACTCCAGCCACTGAGAGCTCACCCAACTGCTGTGTCAGCGAGGAACGAGGCAGGTCACTTTCCCTTGAGGTCAGCCCCAGAGGTTTATTGCAATATGATAAATCACACCTGCCTCCTGGCTGACATAAGAAGTACGTATACCCAACCGTGTCGGTGCCTAGAGGTGGGGTCTGAACGACCGGAGGCGGCTGCTGGCGCACTAGTACGGACAGCCAGAGCGCAGGAGGCGTCCTGGTTGGGAGGAGGTGTAGGGCGAGCAGAGGGGAATGAAGGGCTTCAGTGGAGGTCAGCAGGGATGGCAAGCAGGTGGTCCTGTGCGCATGTAGGGCATGTTGGCGTGGGCACGAATTACAAAACAAACTTACAAACTGAGTGGCCACTTAAACTAGTACACATTAATGCTAGCATTCTTATATCTAGTACGATGGTTTTGTATAACTTAAAAAATTACTACCCAGGTTTTTGGAGAAATGACATCTTAACGATGCTAGGCATGCCGAAGTTTAGTAAGGCTCCTTAGATAGGAGTAAAAGAAAAACTCTCCTTTTGTATGGGGTCCAGAACAGGAAAAATATTTTCAAGTGTTAAAACAGGCGATAGCCAGCCCACCTGTCCTCCGTATGGCGGATTTCACAAAACCTTTTATTTTGCAAACAGATGCATCCAGTGTCGCTATTGGCGCCGTACTATCACAAGAGTTTGAAGGTCACCGACAGCAGATTGCATTTGCTTCGCGCACACTCACACATCAAGAGAAGAAATCCTCACCAGTATACGAATTGGAATGCTTGGCAGTAGTTTTTGGAATAGATAAATTTCGCCAATTTTTGGAACACCGAGAATTTTTCCTAGAAACAGAAAACCAAGCCTTGGCATGGTTGTTGACACACCGTAAACAACTAGGTAAACTTGGGCGCAGGATATGTGGGACTCCAATTTGGTATGGCTGCAGATGGCGTTTAATTAAGCACGCCACGAAGAACACAAAACAAACCCATTTGAGCTGATGTTTACATATAAACCAGATACACCTCTTTCCAATCTTACCCGATGATCCGAAGGACATTCGGGAGATCTCGAGAAGAGCACACCGAAACCTAAACCTTTCTCATGAGGCAAGTAAAGTCAAGTACAACAAAAATCGTTCACCTAATCCTTACAAGGTACTAGGTGATATAGTGCTATGTAAGGCACACCCACAGAGTAGAGCGATCGACAAGCGATCAGCCAAACTCTCGTATCGTTGGTTCGGTCCCTTGCAGATCCAGTGATTTTCATCGCCGGTGACAACTAGCCTAGCTGATCCCAGTTCCGGAGAATTTGTGACCAGAGCTCACATCTCCCATTTAAAGAAAACACAGATAAACCTACAGTAGGTTTGTTTTTCTTTTACTCCTATCAAAGGAGGCTTACTAAACTTCGGCATGCCTAGCATCGTTAAGATGTAATTTCTCCAAAAACCCGGGAGGAATTTTTTAAGTTATACAAAACCATGGTACTAGATATAAGAATGCTAGCATTAATGTGTACTAGTTTAAGTGGCCACTTAGTTTGTAAGTTTGTTTTGTAATAGGTTAAGTGCAAGCGGGAGGTATCTACATACCGCGCGCCTGTTTAGAAAGTAAGTAGTAGGATACAATCGAACCTGGTAACGCGCCTAACAAAAGAGTGTAAGTGTTGTATTATTTTTCCTCTACGCTCCGCATTCAAGCGGGGGAGTATGTGCCGGAAATTAGGGATTTCGGCACGTTTTTTTAAATTGTTATTATAATTTTAAATTATTTTTTTTTTTTGGAAATTTTTATTTTCTATATCATTTAGATACAAAAAGGGTGATTTACACTTTGTTAGGCTGGTGTACTCCACGTAGTTAAACTTTGTGCCAGTGGATCGAGGCACCTTTTCTCAGGGACCAATCTGATATTTTGCTAGTCTAATGTAGATGTTAGCAGCCAGTATGACATTTCTCCCGCTTACAGTCACGTTCCCGGCCTGTAACAATATTTCCCTGCATGACCAAAACTGCATACAGCAGCTCTGGACCAGTTGTTACCATTTCTCAGAGACGAGCTTACCATAGCCTTTCCTGTCACGCATACGTCTTAGGTTCTCTCCTCGGCCAGGACGCTCGTTCCCAGCCTGGTGGCGTTTTTTGCAACCCCCCCCCCCCCCCCCCCCTTAATTCTAAGAATTTAGCCCAGGATCATTTTCCTGCCGTGAACCTACCAAGCATTGGCCGATTTCAAGGTCGATTTGCCATAAGAAAAAAAATATGCAAGGATGGACCACCCACGACATCTAGCGGCAGAAACAGTAACTTCTTCTCTTGTCGCCAGCTCGTGGAGCTGACGCCCACGACAACTGTTGGCGATCTTGTTAACCAACCCCCCCCCCTCCTTCTGTACCTTTAGGCCGCCAGAGTGTAGCACCGGCTACGCCATAAGGCCCTATGCTTCCTCCTCGCGGCCTGTAAAAGTCAATTGTATGTTGCTTTCGGTGCCTGCCGGTAGAGACCGCAGCAGTCGCCCTTCGGCGCAAGCAACTGAAGTCGTGGCTACGAACACCTCGGTCACCTTCGGAAGTATCCAGCCCAGAGCCGAACCTTTCCCCTCTTTTTCCCTAGGGCCGACCGCTCGTTTTAATTAGGAGTTTTGTCCGCCACCGCGGCACTCAGTACTCTGACTTCAGCTACTTACCGCGTCTTCTCGGCGTCACCTCGGTTAAGAGGCTTTTCGCGGCAATGACAAACTCGTGGGAATAAGGAATGCAGTCAGCTGTGTTAAGGGATGTGATCCCAGCTTCAAAATTTCCGTAGTAGCCAGTCAGTAGTAGTAATTAGAAAACAAGTCATGTTTTAGTTTAAATTTTATTAATTCTTTTATTCTACTAAAGAATGTTTTCTGCCGCGTCATCCCCGCATTTCTCGGTCCGCGCCATTCTGATGTCGGCGCGAGACATCTCCTGAGCCCTGGAGCTGCACCCTGTTTGGTGAGTTACTTCGGCAGATTTTTCCTCCCCGAATTCCCGTTTGTTAGCCTTTTCGTGCCGACTGTGTTTGACTGTCTGGAAGCAGGTCTAATTCGTTTGGAATTTGGCTTGTGTTTCAGACAGGGTCCAACATTTGGGCAACGAAATTGCACCCATCATGTTGTCCAGGACCTCCCGCTTCATTTCTCTCTAAGAAGAGCTTCCTCCCAGCCAGATGTCCAACTTGAAGCCCCGGGTGATATTCTAAAATATAACTTCTCCCTATCGCCCATGAAACAAATTATTTAAACGAAGACCAGCGAGCAGTGCCATAGAGAAATTATCAAATAAAAAAAATGTGAAATTGTTACTGAAATGTGTGGACGAACCTAATCTGCTATAAAATGTCATTTTTTTGTTGTTAACAGTACAGTATAACGTGTTTTAATAATATATACATAACTCGCAATGGCTTTGGTGTGTTGATACTGCCATATTAGTTTTATTAGTTTTTTTTTGCTTGTGAACAGATATTTACTAATACTTAATTTTTTATATGCACGTAAATTAAATATTCATCTACCAAAAAATAGGTAGTATATATTATTATATTTTGCAGTGTGGCAGTTCTTGGGTGCTGTGCTGCTCTAGCCATCTAGTGAGTGCTAATTAGTGCTAAGTTACTTGTTTGTTGTTAAATTGAGGTAAAATGCATTGCTGATAAGTTATTTAGAACAAATATGTAAGTTGAGCAGATTAACTGAGAACTAAGAACCACGACTCGATTATTAAGAGCCGGAACCAAACTGAGAACCGATACTATGAACCGGAACTCAACCGAGAACTGAGAAAAAAGTACAACGAACACATCACCAGTTAAGACTGATTAAAAATATCAAATTAACAGGTGTCTAATAGCGAGGTAATATATTATAATACAAACTAGACAGTCACAGGGATTTCCCCCCCTTTTCATTGTTGACCCAGCGCTCTTAGCCGTTAGGCACTACCGCCCTGGGGCCCCCACGGGCATGGATGCGGATACGCCGCATACGCAACCAGGAAGAGCGTTAGAGCTTTTGGCTATGCCAAGAAGCTGAGGCTACCCATCCCAGCTTATGCAGCACCTCCGGCCCCCTACTCCACTCAGCTCACCAGCAAGTTGGATGCTCCCTTAGACCACCAGTTAAGACTGATTAGAAATATGAAACGAACAGATGTCCGATAGCGAGGTGATACGGAACTCACGCGGCCGGCCGTCCCGAGGCACCAGGGCGTGCACGGACACCTGGCCGCTGGCGCAGAACGTGATGAGCCGGTCGCGCAGCGCGCTCAGCAGCAGCACCTGGGCCGGCACGCACACCGCGCTCATGGAGGCGTCGTCCAGGCGGGAGTCGCGCGGGTACAGGCGCAGCTCGTCTCGGTCGCCCGCGATGCTGTAGCAGCCCAGCATCACGTGGTCGCGCCACCACAGCAGCCCGCCCGTCACCACGAAGTCCTTCTCCTGCGTCTCGTTGCCGAACAGCGTCCACTTGCGCGTGCCCAGGGAGTAGTGTGCCAGCCCCGTGCGGCCCGCCACGGCTATGTTCTGCCCGTCGCAGTCGATGGCCGTGTACTGTGGACACATCACGTCGCTGTGCTACAGTTACTTTCGTTCAAATATTTACATTTATCGAACATTTCTTCCGTGTATTTTCAAAAGTTTATCTCTATGAATTTGTTAAAGTCACGTTTATGTTTCAATTTGATTTCGGTTGTTATTTTTTGGTTCTTTGATTTTCTAGTTTTTGCTTGGAAACCAATCACAAGTAAGCTTTTTAATTAGTATAATTTTATATTTTGCTGACCTGGCCAGAGGATGAAGTTACTTGGAGCACGCACACTCGGCAGTACTTATAGAATGAACTAACCATCTTGAGCCTTTTGTTTACCTTTAATCCACCGCAGCAGTCCCCAGGATGCTAGAACTGACCTCCCTTGTGTTTATAAACCTGCTGGTCCCCTCCCCTAACACCAAGAGCAGAGCCCTCCCGGTCCTTCTGGGCTGTCTCGCCCACTGAGAGCAGGCCCAGCGAAAACATATATTTTACGGCTTCTCTATTCACACAATTTACTCAAATGCCATCCAAAAATGTCAGATTGCACATGGATAAGTAATGTGCTACATTCATGCTCGATACCAAATGGCTGAACACATATGTACGTACAATTTAATTTGCCATGTCATAAACTATGGTGCGAACCACAGCACTTGCACTCTTGGTCCTGTCTTCTGGCTGACTCACACAATCAAACTGGCTGAGCATTCCAAAAATAACCCAGCAAGTTGTGTGTAGTGAGAAAAACTCATTGGTTAGTCCAGCCAAACATTTTAACTGCAGAACATTCTGAAAGCACAGCAATGCTCCAGAAAAAAAAAATTCAGCACAATATTACCAAAATTTAATGAGAGTTACATTAAACAAAAACTGTGAAAGTTAATTTTCACACATACTCTAACCTAGCTAACAAGCTTAATTTAAACTATTATTGATTTTAAATGTTTAAAAAAAATTAATGATTACCAAACACCTTAAAAAACCGAAATACTTGAAAACTGCTCAAGAATAACTGTACATGGCTGGGCTTCTACCCACCCTGATGGGCCAGTTGGAGGCGGCGTAGGCCGAGGGGATGGGCACCACGATCCACTGCTTGCTGCCGACCAGGCAGTTGGACACCGTGAGGCTGGACACGTCCAGGAAGGCATCGTCGGAGCCGTGCGCGCACGAGCGCTCGTGGTACACGCGCACCAGGTTGTCTCCCAGGTTCACATACAGGCAGCTCTCTCCCTGCAGGCACAGGTGCCCCTGCTGGCTCTGCAACCCACCACGCAGCCTTCACTCCTGTGCAACGTGCCTCGCGCTTGGACTGTTGCCAGGTTCATACTGTACTCAACACGCATTTGGGTTGCACAGTTTATGCCAATATTGAGTTTCGAAAAATGTAAAGCGACCCTTACACAAATTTTTAACATTCGGTTAAAAAATTTTTTTTTTTTCATATACACCCTGTGGTTGAATACGTACATAAATGTCACTAGCCTACTGTGTGAAGCACCATGAACGAAGCCTGTATGTTGTCAAGTCTGCCGTCTGCTGCATGCCTCATCCAGCCGACATCAGGCAAGTGACAGCTGACAAGGGTCTTCTGTGTTGGCATTCCACAGGAGGAGGGGTAAATCTATAAATATACCATTTTGATTGCATGCTGATGGTTCTCCGTGTCCTTATCGCTTCTTTTTAAAAGTCCATAACTGGTAATGTATGCATTATTGATGTGTGTATCACAACTTTGTGTCACCATAAGAGAAGAAGGGAAATTTTTAAGGTCAATACTACATGAAGAAGCATCACTGGTTGGGGAGTTTATGGTGAGACCCTTAAGATGAAATAGTTTTATTTCAATGCCCGAAATTCTAGGTGTGACCCATACACAGGGGCAACCCTTCTACAGTAAATACGGTTCTACCCCGCTTATTAACATTAAAAACTATTTTGTATGTCATCTTTAGTGAAAGTAAGTTTAAATATATACATATATTTAATTTTACTCTTTCTTAGTTTTCCCAAGACCATAACTAAGTGAATTTTGACAGTTTTATTACAGTTTTCATTATGATGAAGAATAATATTTCTATGCTTAACATTAGTTATTTAATTCACAGGAGAAACTATTTATAGCAGTATCATTCCATAAAATTATGTGCTTTGCTAAAAAGAGCAAAAATATTTCATATTAAATAATATAAAAAATATAAGGACTAAGATGGTGTCTTTCAAATACGACTCCTTAGAAATAAAAATTGAATATTATCAGATGATGCTCTTGATGAATAAACAACAGGAAAATTTATTACAAAAATGTTATTCCAAATTTTACTTCACAAAATATGTTTCATGTTCATTGAAAAAAAAAAACTTCATAACACGCAAAGTTGGGTCTACCTGGCAACAGAGCACACACAGACGAGGGCAGGTGAGAGAGGTGGAACGAGAGCACTCACCATGCAGGGGTTCACGGTGAGCGCACTCTTCACGAAGTCCAGCTGAGCCACAGAGTCGGTGACCTCGCCGCCCATGGACTGCCTGCGCACCATCCACAGCTGGTAGCCCTCCGCCGACCATTCCTTCACAATCGCAAACACCATCGTCACCGAAGGTAATACGCATGTACGCATGTTGTCGTCGGGGGCTGGAAGGGCGTGTACCATGCTGGTGACGAGCAGGGGGTTCTCCCGGGACAGGTCCGCGTGCAGGCCGTAGTCCCAGCCCAGCGAGCACAGCAGCAGCGCCCCGAAGGTGCTCCACAGGGACAGGCCCCCGTGTCGCCACGCCACGGCCACGGCACAGCCGTCGGGCGTCCAGCGCACGCACGTCACCGCGCCCGGCGCCCCCGGGTAGTCCCGGGACGACAGCACCATGTGGTGCGACACCTCCAGCCCGCCCGTGCTCTCGTCGATGCAGTACGCGATCGCCTGCGAGCTGTCGGCCAACCACACACGTGGAATACAAGAGTGCACAGTCAAGTTATCATAACATAAAGGTTTCTTACATTTTTGTTTTACTTCAAGATTTTTATTCAACTTAAAAATTTTCTAAATAACATTTTAAAAGACTTGAGGTATATTATCAATTGAAAAACCTTACTAAAGTAAATATTATACATTACTAAAAAATAAATACCACTTATCCAAGTTCTGACTCTTAATGACTGGGAACCCATGAACTCCTGAAATAAGTACAAGTGCTGCTACAAGACGCTTACAAAAAACTAACTTGTTGGGGGTTAACTTTGTTTGCTCAATCACATGATGTAGCTTAATTGAACACACTGAGTTAACTATTTAGTTACCAAACAAGTAGACTTTCTTAAGAACTCACATAATATTGCAGTTCAAAAATGAAAACACTTTTTTTTTGTTTCATCTGTTCAATTAAACACAACAGTGATTTAAAAGAGTGTGTCTGCAGATTAATTTACGATATGTTGTATTCAAAATCATAGGTAACTAGCAAATTTTTATTTTCATCAAAATAATATCTTTATTACATAAGTACCTTTAAGCCTAATTTCCTCTTCTGCTAAATTTTGTCATACCCATGGGTTTAAAAGTGGGCATAAACGTTTGTACAGCAGAAGAGAAGAAAGGATTTGTTCCTCCATACACATGATACCTAGAATGATATAGTGCGACAAGAAACAAAAGAACCTGCGCAGATCCCAAGGTCTCTGGTGATCACGTGACAAGAGCATCAAGTAGGGGAGGGGATGAGTAGCACAGTCGAGTAGGGGAGGGGATTAGTAGGCAACTGCTTCCTGGCTGATAAAACCAATCGCGCTCGGCTGTCCGGCAGTCCTAACTACACGAACCAATCTACGCTATGACTTCTATGCAGGGCTAGATTTTAAGGAATATTTTAACCTGCCCAACGGACAGGTGTCATCGAAAATTTGCCTGTCCGCTGTTTTACCCAAATAAAAAAAATTTCAAAGTCGTTGAAAAAGTGAGAAAAAAGGATTTTTGCTATATTTTGCACCTATTTTTATCACACACTTAACATCCTTATTTAATCATCATTTTCAGACGAGTCACTGTCTGATTCACTACACGAATTATACTTGGCTGATTCTGTCTTGAACATTTTCGATAAGGAGGCTGAAAGGGTCAACGTTTTCTCTGAACATTATGATACCAGAGATTTATTGCTGGTGCTGGATCAAACTCATTTCAGCCATTATTGTTTATTTATAGATATTGTCAAAGACGTTTTATTTGCGGTCGTGGTCGCATAAATGTTATTAATCACCTCTGCTGCATTAGTGCGTGTGAGTAACCTCAGCGTCACAAGTTGCACCTGTCCACCGGACAGTTGCCTTTTTTATTTTGCCTGCCCGGACGAGATTTTGCCTGTCCCGGGCAGGCGGACAGGTGCTAAAATCGAGCCCTGCTTCTATGTGAAGATTTAAATTGTGTATTAAATCTGGCATGCCACTGCAGGGACAAGCTCAGGAGATAGTCTACAATATTGCAACATATTACAGAGAACAAAAAAAAACTTTTTTTAAATTGACGTACAATGTCTGAAAGAACAAGTGCTACAACAGGTGTCTAAATATCAACAGTTAAACTAATTCTAGCAGAGGGTAAGGAAAATAATTGAAGTAGACAATTTTACATGTGATGCTATGAGGCGATAAATTCATGAGATTTATGCTGTAAGAAAATTGGTTCCCACATTAAATAATTTGAATAACGCTTTGCAAGAAGACAGAGTTTTGAAGTGTAGCAGGGAATACATATACTTGGAAAACTTGTTGAAGAAGCTAAGATTCCGCTAGAAAAAGGGTCAATCAAAGAGAGATATTCTGACTGAAAAGCCAGAAATAGCTGCTTGAAGAGTACGCTATCTTGAACAAATATGTGAGTTCCGTAAGGCTGGCAGAATCGTAGTTTATGTTGAATGATGCTACACACAGCAAAGTTCTTGGCAGACAGATACAGAAATAGACGTCACAGAATCCATTGAGAAATGTCCAAGATTTATTATTATGCATGCAGATGGAGGAGAAGGTTTTGATCCAAATGCTTTACTTATTTTTAAGTCAAAACAGAAATCTGGAGACTACCAAGATGACATGGATTTTGAAAACTTTTCAATGTGGGTAAAAAGTAAATTACTGCCAAATTTACCTGAATAATGTACACTAGTACTGGACAACACCAGTTATCTTTATGTATAGCTGAACAAAAAAATCTACATCATCATTCCTAAAACAAGACATCCAAAACTGGCTGACAGACAATATTTCAATCTATTCAACAATGACGAAAGTGATTCTTTTGCTTTTAGCAAAAAGTGTGCCAGTAACAAAATAATTTAAAATAGATGTGTTAATCACATAATGTGGCCATGATGTCATTCACCTGCCTCCGTACTATGCGGACTTGAACCGATTCATCTGGTATGGACAGATATCAAAAACTAAATCCGGGAAGGAATCTATTCATCGCTAGATGAGAAAAGGAACTAGTGCAAGGAGATGTTCAGCAGCTATTCTCTGGACAAATGGAAAGAGTGATGCAAGCACACAAAAAATATTTAAGGGGACTATGTAAAAAGTGACAAGAGAATTGACATTGAAATTTTAAAAAATAATAATAAATTTCTAATGTTCAAGTGACAGGAACATTACAAAGCGATACAGACAGCGGGAAAAGCAGTCTTTGTGATTCGGAATAGGTGAGTATTTTGATTGTTTGCTAGCTTCCCCCCCCCCCCCCTCGTTTACGTACAGTGGTAATTTTCTATGCCTGTTTTAATTTTTTGAAGTGGGACATTCATTTATAATTGATTCTAAACCATTTTGGTATAATCTTGCAGCAAATATAATTTTTTTTAGCTATCTATGCCGTAAATTAGACTCGGTGCACATAACTTTCTTCAGCAATGCATTGGTACAAGCCTTGAATTGAGATATATAATAAAAATTTTATATTTGTGGTATAAACAACAAATTGATACATAAATTTTCAATCAAAACATAATCATAATATTAAACAAAACATCATGATATTAAACAAAAAATTAAAATAAAAGTGCACTATGCCATGAGGGCCACAGACTGTTTCGACTGCCCCATCCGATCTGGAAAAATAACATTTTTTGTTAATTACTTGAAAACATATAATTTTATTTTAAGTATAAATAAAGGATATATGTCTACCTTGTATGAAGTAATAAAAACCAATGGATTGAGCTTTGTACTTAATATTATTCTAAGGTCTAAGCAATTAAATAAGCAGATAAAATATATTGATACATATTTGTTTAAAGCACAATTTGTAAAATCCAAAAATTTGTTATTAAATAGGAAGAAAAAGGTTTTTTAGTGAGAAAGTTTGAACCACTTCCAAATATCTACCCTGAACTCTTCAACCATGCACTTTGCCACTGAGCTGTCAAAACAACTACAGCTTTAGTCAGGCACTATGTGTTATTTATTATCAATGTAATGCCAGTTTTTTTACATATTTTAAAACTTGCAAGTACTTCTTTCTAAGATTATTTTAGTTTACCAAACATATTTCAGGGTAGTTTTACTATCATAAAGTTTAATTTGGCATACCACTACCTTTGTTACACCCCCTAATATTTACAAAAAGGACTATATAAGGGTTTACAGTTTACATCGCTACACATGGATTTGCCATCTGAACAACTTCCGCTCGTGGGTATAGCAGTAAAGTAAAACATTCTATTGTGGTTTTGGTTAAGACTTTGGGTATGAAAACTTTTATACCCAGAGCCAGACCTTTCAGAAGGGTGCCACGAGAGCAGATGTGCTAACAGATAACAGGTATGAAAACTGCTAAGGAAATGGGTATCTCGTGGGCTGGCTTTACCAGCTGATAAATTTTATTTTGTCAATACAACTCTCAGTCAGTATTTTAAACAGTCTTCTCAAACAAATTAACTACTTTTATTTTTATTTATTTTTTATTTATTTATTTATTTGTATTTGTGACATGCCCACCGACAGCTAAAACACTTTTATGGTGGGCAATATATTATGTTATAATTATGTTATAATATATTATGTTTGTTTATGTATTCTTCTACTCTTATTAATTTGTCTGCTCTACTTTACTTAACTACGATCATGCAGGATTTAACCTGAGGTGATTTGAGTGCAGGTTTGGGTTAACCCAATCAATATTTTTCCTGGGTGAGCTACTTGGGGTTCTATTTCCGAATGGGTAAAATCAACTTTTACTCTGATTGAATCAACCTGGTAAGGTTTTGTAAATGCCTGAAATGAATGAAATAAATTTGCTACTCTAATTATAACAAAATAGACTATAAAAAAAAAACAAGCAACTTATCAAAAACAAGAATTATCACTTGCGCGCTTGCAACAACAAGCTGTGGGTTGAACTCACTTCTTCCTCCCGAACACTATGAGTCGGTACTTGTGATTCACGGAAGCACACGATGCATCGTCGATGTTCTGAGCCCAGATGCCCTGCACTTGCTGGAACATGAACACCTGCGTGCTACTCTGGCTCTGCAACTACCAAGTGGCAGTCATGCACTGCTCAAATATTAATATAAAACTATTAACAAGGACAAAACAAAACATTCCTTTTAGGTACCTATGACATCGTCCGGGGCTACGCCCAGCTCGATATGCTATCACACCCCACCACTCCACTCCTTCCCTGGCGTTTGAATCTCCCGCCGACATGCGTGTGTGTGTGTGCGTGTGAGAGCGCTGCGAACCACAGGAAGAGGGCGCAGTAGAATCAGTGCTTCGTACCCCTAAATTATTAGTAATTGGATGTTTGTAATTCGCTTTTCTTTTTCACCCCTGTTATTTTTATAATATTTGTCATTTCAATAATTAACGTAAATTTTAAGTGTATTGATGAAATATCCTGCAGGCCGCCAGAGACGTAGACTTGCCGAGGCCATAATGCAAAACCGATCTTCATCTTTTATTGAGAACTGCATAATAAACTTCTAATGTAATTCTTATATTTTATAATTATATGTAAGAAATTAAAGAATAGCTTTTAGGGTTTTCTTGAGTAAGCCTCGGCGCAATACGGCCCGAATAACGGTACCCTCCGTTTGGCGCGCTGCGTCATTGTCTAGCCACCCCGACGGCCATTGCTCGCCCCAGTCGATCTCTAGCGCTCACCGAGGTAGGAAGCACGCCGCACTCCGGGGACTTCAACTTTGATATTCAACTGATACGGTAATTCTGTCGACTCGTAAGTAATCTAAAACGTTTTCGTATATCCCCGGGGCCTACCTCGGGAGCCGACTGCTTGATTAATAGCTGTTAACTCCGGTAACGGGACTTGAAACCTTCGCGAACATTCTAGCACGGCCACGTGGTGGCCGGCCTCACCTAAGCCTATTGCGCCGTAAGGCTTTTGACTGTTAAACGACGAGACTAGGAGTGTGTAAGGAGTTATCGTGTCTATGTGTATGCAGGGCCAATAAAAACCCGGATCCGTACCTTGTGTTGTGATTGGCCACGTGTGTGTTACCCGAGTACCTAGGGGCGTGTGGGACGCCCTAAGAGCCCACGGTAGGGATTAAAGCGTGCCCGACGCTGAGAGCGGGCTATAGGTCTGGTTATTGCATAGGCAGTATTAGGGGGAAACGAGTCACGTCTCCACACGGGCGACGTCACGCCCTGGGATCGGAGTCTTGCCGGGTCCACGTGCCCCTACACGTGGTGGCGCCCATTAAATTACCGCCTAACATCGTAACAACAACCCCCGGCCACGTCACCTACTACAAAAACCACTTTACTTACGAATGATTCATACCAAAAAGTAACAAACATAATCTGCACTGTATTCAGGATAACAGCATATTTTTGAAAGTTCTATATTTGTTATTGTTACAGTCAGGTTATATATTTTGAACAATTTTAATGTGAATAATTGAAGGTTATGGTCTGAATATTTATATGTTTAATAAATATTGTACATAAGTCACTATGACTACACTGTATGACATGGTAATAATCCTAAACATGTAATGGAAGTTACTAACCTATACACTTTATAGAAATTTGTACCATACAAATATGGTACTTTCCTAACCAAAGTGGTAACTTATATCCTATATATAACTTATATCCTAGAGTGGTAACTTATATTCACGGGAAATAAATTCCACTTTATGTATAAAGTGAAAAATTTGTTGGATCCAGTATCTACTTAATAAAATTCCTAACACTGCCTGACAAGACAACGCACTGTGGGTCTAGGAGCAAGACACTTTACGTAGGAGTTCCTTCTATGACATAGGTGAGCACTAAAAATGATTTTTGATGATCATCCCTTAAGGGGGTTGGATAAGAGATTCAAGTTTTTAGGATAACTAATTATACCTCAAAATCTAATAAAGCATAAGAATAGATATTGGGTTCCAAGAATAAACATACAAAACCTACCAACCACAATTTTACCATTTTGCGAAATTCAACGCCTAAGGGGTGAAAAGGAGTAAATATGGTTTTAATATAATTAATTACATCTCTAAATCAAATCAAACCTAAGAAAAGGTATTGGGTAAGGTACCAATAATGATAAGATGAATACTACCAACCACTTATTTACAATTTTTTTTTAAATTCAACCCCTAAAGGGGTTAACAAGGGGTGAATATAGTTTTTAGATAATTAATTATATCTCTGAATATAATATTGCATAAGAATCAAAATTAGTAACTAAGTATAAGAATACGAAAGCTACCAACCACAATCTCACCATTTTATGAAATTCAACCCCAAAAGGGTGAGAAGAAGGGAAATATGGTTATACCTAGAGTCCCGTAAAAATGGTTTTATTTTTCCTTAAATTTCGTTTTGAAAAAATCAAATTTCGGTTTTATTTCGCTGTTTTGATTTTTCATGTTTACTTTAACTTTTGAGAATGGTTTTATGACCTACAAGTTTTGCTTGGCTAAATAATAGTGGCACGGCGTATACTCGTATACTGCACTCTAAAGTCAACACTATTGGCAAATAAAAATTGTAGGCTTGAAACAGCTCGGCACGGCCCGGTGTCGCCTAGCGCGCTGCCTCGGCACGGCCCGGTGTCGCCTAGCGCGCTGCCTCGGCACAAAATGTCTCAACTTAGTATTCTTTTAATATTTCTTGCTGCTGTTCTTTGTCCCGTTGACGCCGTATTCACTTGCTCTGCGGTCATATTGCATTTGCTGAGAAGTGTAGTTACGGCAGTTAAAGGTCACTGATTTTGCTTATCAATCGGCGTAGTGCCATGTGTTCATGTTTACGAGTGGTAGAGGTGTAAAAGTAACGAAAAAAAGTGTACCCGTATGTATTCGTTACTATAACAATTAGTACTCGTTACTATCGTGTCGCTACGTTACTCGTTACTTCTGATACCGCATAACATGCAATGTTATGTTGCAGCAACGAATCGAGTCGTATTGCGTACGCGTACAGTATGACGTCACGTAAATAATAATAAATAGAATATAAACAATTAACAATATTTGATAATTAACAGTTTTTGTTAACCAAGAAACAATTAAATCTCATTAGAGCGGTTTTATTATATTATCTCTTTTAAGATAAAAACCAAAAAAACACGTTAAAATACGCGATAATAAAGAACAAAAACATACATATTTCTAATTTGTAAAAAATACTTTCTTATAAACAGTAAAAAACTTGGACGACAAATTTCCATATTATACTTTAACAAACATCGTTCTTTGTAACGTAAATTCATCGAATATGCGCGCGCATGCGTAAAACATACGAAAAATGCGAGTAACGAAATCCAGCCGTGTGTAACGTTTCGTTACTCGATACTAGATGGCGCACCCGTTACTCAGTCAGTACCGAATACATACGGTTTGCTACACCTACAGCTCTAACGAGTAGGTTGCCAAGCCAGTCAAACGTAGTTGAAAGCATGAGGTTGTTAACTGTTCAACATGAAAGGAAGAATTAAAATTTTATATTTCTCTACAAGATTAATGTGTAAATACAGCGGGTTGAAAATCATGGCAGCTATATTGTGTTGAAAACATCGCCGGTATTTTTTATTAACTTTGTGTTGATGCTCAGGTACATTTTTCTCTTTTTAATTAGTTTATGATTGCAATTACTGCTTTCGTTTCAAATTGTCATGATTACGTGACGGGAATACTGTAAATCATTATTTACTTTCATTACTACAAAGCGGCCATGTTGGAACTTAGAAAAATGGCGATGTGCCGTCAACGTCGTGTTTACTTGTTTTTCGCGATGTCTTGCATGGGTGGTCTAATTCATTATTATCAGTTTTATTTCTCGATGCTGTGCGATTTCTGTGTTTTGTCGCGAATTAAGGTAAATTGCGGTGTTATTTCACGATATCGCGATTCGCGAAATTTCAGTGTCTCTAGTTATACCTCCAAATCTAATAAAGCTTTAGTAAAGATCATGGGTACAAATAATAAAGATACAAACAAATACTACCCACTACAATTTTACCATTTTGTGAAAGTCAAACCCTAAAGTGTTTAAAAAGGGGTGAATATGGTTTTAAGATAAATAATTATATCTCAGAATCTAATAAAGAATAAGAAAATATATTTACTACCATAAAAAAATACACAATAACTACTAACATGGTTGTTCTCCCTTTGTACATAATATTACATTTCCTGGAAATATACATATTTTTTTCTTAATTGTTTTAAGCATAAGGTTTACTTTTAGCTTTTTGTTTTTAGGTTTTTGGCTTGTCAGCTTTCCTGCAGATCTAAGTGACCCCCTCCCCTAAATCTATGTATTCATATATTGGTCTCCTACACCACCCTCCTTATAATATTCTTTGCTTGATCCATGCATGAAGTTCATTACAATGACTAAACTATCAAAATACAAATAAACTTACAACAATGGCATTAGGCTGAAAACATAAAATACACCTACCTAAATATCTACAGAACAGTAATTAAAATTATAAATTTAATAAGGAGACAAATTTATCTGGCAACTAATATCCCTTCAATACTACATTAAGACATTCAAAGTTCAAATTATACTTTGTTGATAAGCTTGTGACATAACATCCAATAGGAAGTTGAAAGTTTTAATACATTCATTTTGATGGAGAAAAAAACTTTGTATTGTTCAGAAGCAGTTAACTAACTATGGAACATGTGTTCAGCATGTGATGTGTACTAGGAGCTGGAGTCAGAAGCAAAGTATCTCGTGGCTAGTCACTGTTCACAGCTGAAGCTGCCCGGCACGCCGACAGAGTGAGAGCTGTGCCCTGCAGAGAGAACAGACGCGCACCGAGCCAAAACCAGCATGTGACAAGTATCTTATGCATGTTCGTAGATTTTAAGAAGAAGTTAACTCATCTTGTAGCAAGCAATACAGGCCCTTACCGTTCCAACTTATAAAACAATCATATTTAATAATTATAATGTTTATGATCAGATTCAATACCCGATTAGATTTCTTTGCATCATGTAAATACCGTAACTATTTTTTTGTTTATTGGTTTTTGAGGGATTCATTGTTTAGCATGTATTGTTTAACTCAAATTTAAATTAGTTCTTGTTTTTAACTATTTCTAATGATTTAGTTCATTTAATTTGGTAAAGCAACTGAAAGTTATTTTCAATTATTTTTTGCCCTTTTTCCAAGTTCAAATGTATGTATATTCATGTATTTTATAAGCATAATTTGAGCCGGGAGCCAGGAGAGGCTTCATTATTTCTGAAGTGCTTCCACTTCCGTTCAGCGTTATTTCCCCCTCCCTGCCCCTCCTGATGTGGTTCTTTACCCTGCACGCATGCGTACGAGTGATATCATACATTTGGTTTTGAGGGCAGTACGATACATTGCTTCTTCATCATCAAGCTCTTGAAGCGACAGGTATTAGGAAGCTAAGCTTAAAGTGAGGTTGATTATTTTCTCTTGTAACCTTTTTGAGTGGGATGATAAGCTCTATTCGCCTTAATCCTTTAGTGTTTGAATTGTAATTGCTTGCTTATGATGGTTCAGAAGTCTTTTAGTTTATGTTGTTACTACGCTGTGTTCATGTCAGTCCGGGGTTCACCATAGAGTACTGGTGTGCTTGATGATAATATGGCCTGTATGCTAGTCCTTTGTGTCTCGATGTTGGTAATGTTGGGTTTAGCATTCGCAATCCTGTAATGTTTAAGTACTAAGACAATTGATTAGAGGATTTGATGTTAGTCATTGCATCGACATGCTTGTCAACAGCCATTTGATGTCAAAATTTATTTGTGCAATTTAGCTAGGTTTGGGATTGTAGTGAATTATGTCCGATGTACGATGCACACGGCTGATCATACTTTAGTCTTGACCTTGAACTTGTGTTCAGCTATGCAAAACTGGTAGCTACTCTTTTTGTTGCACTTCGTGAGACATCTTGTAACGACAATTTCAATGTTAAACTTGATTGTAGATACGTCAGTTTAAGAACCATGTGTGGCCAACTAGTCGTCAGAGTTTGTACATGGCGTACGTATGAACCGTAATCATTTCAATAATTAATTGTATTTCATGGTACTTGTGGCATTAGTTGATTGTATTTTACAGCGTTGTCAATCAGGTCTTGTAACAAAGAAAAGATTATGTCTAAAATTTGATAGTTCTTTAAATGCCACAAGCAAATTTCCAATCTTTCGCATGCATGGGGTATGAACTACTTGCATTTATTTCAGCTTAATTCAAATAAGTAACCATGGTAACGTGCTTATGGTTACAATTTGACAGTGTTCTTTGTCTGGAAGTATGCTGATGCAGTATGTCTGTAAATTGCATTGGCATCATAATTATAATAACAATAGCATGGGAACAGGACTTGTGATGTGCCTTGTGGAAAAGGTTGTGGGTGGGTGGACGTCACGAGGAATCATGATCTGCTTATGGCTTATGGTTAAGGCATGCAAATGAACATATTTTACCGCACACAGCAGAGCAGGCCCGAGCGGACCCTCTCAGCCAGTCGTCCTGAGTCACGGCCAGAGGCAGCATCGTGCCATCAACCAAGCTTCTTTCAGAGCAACTGGCTGTTTGGTTGGAGCCAGTGAAGATGTTTTTTGATGTGATAACGTCTCATAAATCGATGAACGCCGGCTGCACGCACGAAAAAGCATGACTTATTGTCACGTTCCGCCTGAGCCGGCCAACAATCGTGCGAGAAAATATTCTATAATATCAAACAGGTTAAGGCGGGCTTTTTAAAAGCAGCAATTTAAACATTTGATTTATTTGTCCAATTTCGTCATTTCAAATTAACAATTTATTTACATTGTTTGATTTCAGTTTATTTCTATAACTAATTGTGATTATATTTAAACAAATTATTTAAATTAAATTTGCAAAAATTGTAAATAATATTCGAAAATTAAAAAGTATGCAATTTTTCATCAAAGTTTTCTTATGACGTTTGTATAATAGTTTGTATAATAGTTGTTATCGTCCGTAAACCAACTTTACAGACAATCCCCTTTTTGCTAGAGTTTTCGTTGTGTAAATTATTTGGTTTGGAAGATAGCCGCCATTGTGCTGTGTTAAGTTTCCGTAAGGAAGAATAAACATCAGATAAAACCAGTAAATTATCTCGAGAGGCTTTATTGCATTTAACAGATCATCTTTAATAAAATCAAACAATATTTACAGTGCCCTGCCACTTCATTCTAGTGTCTGCATGCTTGTAACAGTCAGAACAATTTGAGCCAGTCAGTGGTCTGACATGTTACAATCAGTATGACACATGTGATGGTACTTATGTCATTGTTGCATAGCTCCCTCTCATCTGTCTGCCAGGTGCAGAGCTCTCTCAGTCCATCACGGAGATCAGTTGCACATTACTATTCGAGAGTGAGCAAACACAGATCATTGTTTTAAATAACTTCAATACTAATAAAAAGCTACACAAACCTTTTTAGTTGGAGTACGGATAAGCAGCAGATTTACTATCCAGATTTCATTACTGAGAAGCTGGTACTACAGAACGTCAATGTGTCGGAAAAATACTGGTTCAAGGCAATAGTCAAATCAAGCCTAAGTAGGAAATATAAAGGTATTTTCCAAGTTTGAAAACTTTTTTGACGCGACAATGTCTAATAAATCGATGAACACCGGCTGCACGCACGAAAAAGTGTCCCGTAATGCACATTGTCCCACTACGGATGTTCCACTACGGATGTGTCCTGTTATGCTCATTGTACGCATGCGTGGCATCTCTCTTCCACTCGATTGGAACAACCATCGATTTGACTTTTCAATCAGATTTTCGTCATTTGAATTATTAGTATTATGTAATTTAATGATCGTCCACCGATTTTCAGCACAATCGGTACGGTTATTTAAAACTAAGGTTGAATATTCAAATACGTTTTTAACGAACAATGGTGTTTTACAGTTACACATAATAATTCAAATTACACCTGAGATCTTTTGCATAATGTTTTAAAAATTATTGTAACACATTATATATAAGTTTGGTGTATTTGGGATAAGTATTTGTTATAAAATTGTATTATAAAAACGAAATAATATTATTTCCCTACAGTGCTGCCCTCTACGGAGACGGACGCGAACCGAACGAATCGCACTATCTATCCACGACACGTGAACTGTTTCATCGACTGTTTATAAAGTGAAGTGAAAAGTTAATGTGGTTTTCATTGCTTATTACAACAACAATTTCGGCAATAATGGTTAATTATTCTTGCATTTTAAAAATCTGATTACTAGTATAATTTAAGTATTTATTCTTTTATTATTAAAAAAAGTAGCATCTGTCGGCAAGTGCAGTAATAATAGGTTATCTTACAATTGACTAAAAAATTAAGGTGATTCATATAATTGATGATAGATATTTGATTACAGTTTATTTATATAAAACTTGTTCATAATTATATTTAAACTTTATAGCTAAATGCCAGTTTTTAAAATTAATTACACGTCATCTACACGTGAACTGTTTCGTCGACTCTTTATAAAGTGAAGTGAAAAGTTAATGTGGTTTTCATTGCTTATTACAACAACAATTTCGGCAATAAAGGTTAATTATTCTTGCATTTTAAAAATCTGATTACTAGTATAATTTCAAGTATTTATTCTTTTATTATTAGAATAAAAATGATTCAATTTAATTCATAAAAGTATGTAATCATTTCATCAATGTTTTGTTATGACGTCACGTTAAACTATCGTCCGTAAACCGACTTTACAGACAACCAATTTTTTTTATTCAAGTTAAGTGTTAGTAGATATTTTCTGATGATTGAACACCAATATAGGACAAAATAATGAGTTATAAAAAGAAATCAGTTTTAATGTATGTATTGAGTTGTGTCACTATGCTTATGTTTACATAAATAAATGTGTGCGTAGAGTCCACGCGCAATATAAGTTAAACTTCTTGCTTGTTATATTATTAGGTATAGGAAACATAATTCTGTTTAGCTGAGGTCGCAGATCAAAAAATATACATGCCAGTTTGTAAGTGGTGCTAAATTATGATATTGCACAAGTATGAAAGTATGCAAATGTTCAAGTGTAAAATATGCAAGTGTGTAAGTATGCAAGTGTGCAAGTAAGTAAGTATGCAAGTGTACAAGTATGCAAGTGTGTAAATATGTAAGAGATAAAGTATGCAAGTATGCAAGTATGCAAGAATGTAAGTATGCAAGTATGCAAGTATGCAAGAGTGTCATTAAGCAAGTGAGACGATATGCAAGTATGCAAGTGTGCCAAAATGCTTAGTCATTTCTACCTCTTCCCTGCCATCTCTGCTCTCAGTTCCCCCACCGCGTACCTAACTATTACCCTCATGCAATCGTCATTTTCTTGAAGCTAGAAAATTGTAGCCTCCTCAGCAAAGAAGTATCACTTCAAAAGTGTTATTTCATCTTGGCATGAAACCTTGATACTAACTGGTGAAGCCATTGTACCTCATGTCTGTATGCACAGTAGACGCTAGGCGGGCCACTCCTGCTGCACCTCCTCTACACTCCGTACCTAAGCAGCGCAGGGATTACGTTCAACTAGCTGGACAGCCAACAACCGTAGCCACATCACTTAGTACAAACACACAGTTGTCATAGACCTGGGAACGACACTAGCGAAGAGCAGACGGCAGCTACACGTCTACAACACTGGGTCGGCCGGCAGCTGGGACCTTGCCTCGATGACGCACGGGCACAGTTCGGGTTCGCACGTCTGAACAAGATGGGGACATGGCATAAAGCACATGGAAAGTGTTGGGGTTTACTGGCAGGACTTCGAGGCCACACGAGAGAGCCTTACCGTGCCGTCATCTGTAGGCGTCTCGGTCCACTGTGTTCGAAACAAGGAACCTGCTACAGAACTTGCACACATGCAACAAGAACAACACATGCCATGTTCTCCCTCGACATCAAACAAGCAAGCTGGTGTGCAGGCTAATGTAGAGTTTTTATTTCCAGTTAAATAATTGTTTCCCCATTTTTTTAATAAAGTGCATAAACACAAACTTAATATCTCAAAAATCAATGCATAAAAGATCTAACAAAACCTGTATTTTTGTTAGGCTAAACATAGTACGTAGTGCATTGGTAGTGATTGTAAGGTTAGTCCTATAGAGAAAAAACTAATCTAAAATAAATTAAATTTGTATTTTTAGCTATTAAACAAATTAAGTTTCTTTAACATTTGACTTTTATTTAGGTTCCAAAAACAATTTCTAGCAACAACAAAAAAATTCACTACATTTTGTAATGAAATATTAAAATAAGGTTCACACTGTAATAAACAAAAACTTTATTCCTTGTGTCTGCATGTTCAGGCCATGTTAGAAGCCAACAATGACAGTCCCAAAATCAACAGCTCCAAAATAAATAGTATGTAGAAATATAGATTTTTAATGTTAGCACAATTATTAAATGATAAAATATTTATAATTATTAATTATTTTAAACTTATTTTTTACTATTTAGTTTTAAATTTTCTATATATATAAAAACTCACATTTCGGTGTTGCATTAAGTATTAAATTCCATTTCAATTTTAATTGAAGCATTAACTTGATGTCACACAGATGAAAGCCCCTCCTACGAGCTCGAGGTGACAGGCAAACACATCTAATTGACGGCACATTTCAAAAATCCCGTCAGCAGCATGCGCGTGTGTGTGTGTGTGTGTGTGTGTGTGTGTGTGTGTGTGTGTAGAGTCAGTGACACGCACCCTTAATCTGCCATAATAATATTGGTAAACCTTTTGAATTTTTTGCCCCTACAGTTTTTTCTTAAGTTACATTTATAAAAATATTTAGCTGACCTCAACACTTCCGAGACAACCTGAAAATTTCCGGAGCCAGCCTAATTTGAATAAGGAAATCTGTTTTGTAAGAATTATTAAGAATTATTATGCTCTATAGTAATTTTTCTAACTTAAAAAAGTATAAATCGGATAAACATTTTATTGCCGCTGGTAAAAATTTGAAAAATTAACAGTCTTTAAATTAGATGGACGGACTCCTTTCTGCGACCATCACGGTCCAGGCCAGTCTCTCCTAGCTGTCGCTTCCCGCAACCTGTGGTCTGCCACCGGCCCAATCTTTATTAGCCGTAGTCCTGGGAACGACTTCTACACACCCAATGGTTACCCACCTGCCCAGTCAATCTTAACTATCACACAGGCTTCAAATCTCACCTAACCCTAAAATCAGCCACCGGCCCAGTCAATCTTAGCTGTCGCACGGGGTTGAACGCTCCCCTAACCCTGCAGTCGGTTCCTGAGCCAGTCAATCTTAGCCATCGCAAGGGGTTGAAAGCTCCCATAACACTAAAATCAACCACCGGCCCAGTCACTCTAACCCCAAACCGCAAGGGGATGAATGCTCCCCTAACCCTTCAACCAGGCTCCTTTAGTCATCGCAGCTGGTAGAAAGATTCCTTAACCCCGCAGATAACCACTAACCCATTCTACTTTAGTTATTGCACAGGTACAAATGTTACTTAACCAAGCATTCAGCTACTAACCAAGGAGTTATTGCCCCATGAAGGAAACATTTCACCAGGCAGTCAGCCGGAAACATACTCTCTTAGTCACTGGTTGGGAAAGAGAGCTTCCTTAACCTTAAGTTCAGTCACAAGCCCAGTCTATATTCGTCATCTCCCTCGGTAGATGCTTTATAAACCCTCCATCACCCACCAGCCAGGTCTCCCTTGGTCCACGCTCCGAGTAGGATTCTTTCACCCGCACATTCTCACTCACGTCACCGCTCAGGGTAGGACAATTCCTAGCTCCGCCATCAGCCACCAGTTCAGTCTCTTGCAAACATCACCCTGGGTGGATGCTATCTAACAACGCCAACAGTCACTACCCCAGTCACGCTTAGTCACTGCCCCAGGTAGGACAGTTTCTAACCCCACAATCAACCACCAGCCCAGTTTCTCTTAGTCACCGCTCGGGGTACTACATTTATTTAACCTCGCAGTCATCCACTAGCCCAGTCTCTTTCAGTCTCACTCGGAGTCTCGCAGTGAGCCACCAGCCCACTCTTATCCCGTGTTAGGACGCTCCCCGCATCCAGAACACTTCAACTCTTGCTGCATTGGTCTTGTTTAATATCTTGTAATGCGTAATGTCTAAATTTCCATAGTTTATCTTCGAGGCCTACCTCTATTGATATACCGTATTTACTCGTGTATAGCGCGCCCTCGTGTATAGCGCGCACCACGATTTTTGCAACAAATTCCAAAGAAAAAAACCTTTTTTCCCGTAAATAAATTTTACTAACATTTTGTGGTACCTGTTAAGTAATTACGTATGAAAGAAATGATAATTTAAATTGATGTGTGGTGATGCGTCAGGAAAATACTTAAACTCTGCTGTGTAGACGGAAGATAATGAAGCGCTGTATCGTCACAACTGGTACGTGGGCGGGAGGGAAGGAGACAGGCAGAAACGGGACGCGGAGGACTAGTTGACTCACCGGTAGCAGCTGCGACAAGGAAGCGAAGGAAGTGGGAGGGGGAATGGCGACAACATTCTCTCTCTCTCTCTCTTTTATTTTTGTAGCTGCGCTGGCTTTCTGTAGAGGGGGAGGTCTAAAAATAAACAAGAGACGTGCGAGCTTGCGCGCACGTGTGTGTGTGTGTGTGTGTGTGTGTGCGAGAGACCAGGTTGCGTGCGTGCGTGCGGGGGGGTGTGTGTGCGTGTGTGTGTGAAAGAGTGGCCTTGTTGCTTGTGTGTATGTGTGGGGGGCTGGCCAGAAACGTCACCCGTCACCCGGCAGTTAACGACTTCCACTCCTCCTCCCAGCCTCACCCCATCACTTTTTTTTTTCCGTGTATAGCGCGCATCCTTATTTTTTTCCTTTACTTGAGGGGGAAAAAGGGCGCGCTATACACGAGTATATACGGTACTGTAATAACTGAACAATATATTCAATTGCTAGTCAAATTATTTTTGAAATGAAGATTTAATTTGATTGCTTAGCTACACAGTCAATTGACAGTCATTTAATGCTATTTTTAACAATTGGCTTTTAAATTGCTTGATTGATGTGACTTACTTCAATCACGTGTTTTTGAATTACGTAATCACAGGACAAGTTTAAATTTTGAGATAGAGGCGTATGGGATGGCTTTAAGAGCCCACTTGTGTTTTGTTAATATAAGAAGCGTGTTCTCTGAGTGGTTAACGATATCTGGGTTTTTGTCCAGCTTCATCTGGGCGATGTCGCACCATAGTTTGATTGTACTAGCTCTGACTACTCAAACCTACAATCATCAATCATTATACATGTAATGATTATCTTTTAAAATTAATGCTTAAAATTTAATCACTAAAATAACTTTTAACTGGAAAAGTACATCAGTCATGGTATTTCAATACATTTTGTTGTGTAACTTTTATCACCTTTTATATATTTACATTTATTTTTAAGATACACACAGAAATAAAGACATAGAGCCATTTTTTTGTAGGAAATGCTACAAATGCATGAAGACGTGAAGAAGCCTGCGGACCAGACAGGAACCGGCAAGCGAGCTAGCCGAGAGTCGAGACTTACGTTGGGGTCGAACCTCAGCGAGGTGGCCGTGAGGAAGGCAGCTCGTCCGTCGTTGAGGACGATGGCAAATCCCCCCACCAGGGGAGAATACTCTATGTCCGTAACGAACGTGTTGGCTTCCACGATCGGGATGGCTGCAAAACACACCACACTCCCTGAAGCCTCGACTACCGCCGGGCATTCCGCGTATCGGCTATGACTACTGGCTCCGCTCGTTTCAAAATGAAACACAGATGGTTGAAAAATACCTGTGGTTGTTAGGAGAATGTGGTGTTCGGACAAAATATGTAAACCTCTGATTGTGAAAAAAGAAGTTAAGGGATTGGTTCAAGTTAGTGATGGGTCATTCTCATTTTCAATTCTCAGTTCCACCGGTTCTCAGCAAATTAACCAGCACCGAGAAATGTACATATATTCCCAGTACCAGTACCATGGAATGCATGACAGATAATTAATTCTTTCCCCGTTACAAGTACAATATACTTCCGGTAAGTGCCATGGTATACTGCCGGTGACCAACACACACACGTTTTTTAACTTCACTTTAAGTGCCATGTGGATCGTTCATAAATCTTTGAAAATTGCAGGCTACAACAACAAAGGGTAGTCTCCCCTTCCCTTTCTTCACCCCTTTTAACTTGGTTGCGACCTTTGGTTAGGCTCATACTAGAGTCCCTAACTTTGCTGCGAGTATTACAAATACTGATTGTATATTTATTCTCCTTTGTAAGCACTCTTACATATATAAATGTTTCTAAATGTATCTTCTTAAAGCACGCTTTCATGAATTTTTTGTGAAATTTTGTGATTAGTAACGTAATTCCTAAAAGGCATAATTGTCAAAATTAGATGTTAAAATTTGGTACACCAGACTGTCGTAGTATTTATATCTATTTATTCTGTTGCATTTGGTTGGCATATAACTATTCATATGGTGCTAATATCCCGTTTAAGGGTGTGTGAAAATGTATTTCTTATACCTGAACTTGCGAATATTGTCTTTATAATCTAAGAGAAATCATAGATAACAATGTGTAAAATTAAATTAAATTGTGGATACCGATTTTGTGTTGTTCACACTGGCTTTAATTATGCTGAGACACAAGAGGCTTAGGACTCATATACTCTGGTCATTGGAATTTAATCAGAACATCTACATATCTCTGCTCTCTGTAGAATAACAAAGGATATATTCTTAATTGTTTTTATTATTTTGTTTGCTGCGCTTGCTCCCCAATTACAGTGCACATTGGATGTTGTTGGGTTGGTTCTAGACTCCAGTTGAACCCAGCACACTTCAGTGTAGAAATAAATTTTTAAAACTAACATTTTTTACTGATTCTATTATACACTTATTCCTGCATTAAATAAGACAAATAATTTCTAATAATCTTTCAGCCCTATTCATGGAATCATTCTGGACAATCTACCTGGACGCATGTTGTTACAGAAATATTAAGTGACTTCGCATTACTAACACATGCAGAGTTTTTGTAATATGTCTGTTCCTCCTCATTCAATAGTCTGAAAGCTAAGTTCTTAAACAGTTACTATAATTTCGTAAAATTTTTGTAATTACATTTCTACACTTGTCTAGCAGTACTGAACGTTCCACTATACTAAAAAATAATTATGTGTTTACAGTCACGTTACACTCCAATACTGTTTTACGATTGCAATATTTGACATAAAAGGACATGGAATATCAGCAAAGGAATCTAAGAGGCAGATACAGGATATTTTAGATCTGTCTTAGGAAATATTTATGTAACTTATTCACATCCTCTAAGAATAATTTTACTTTACAGCCCTAGTCGAACATGGTTTCCCCATGTTTGTAGGATGTCGTTTTTTGAAAAATGTTAATTGTTAACACAGTAAAGAACTGCAGCAACATGTTTACGGCAGTTTCAGAGTGCTGCCAGGCTAAGACATTATCTACTTATAATATTTCTTCTGCTGTCAATTTACAAAAACAAAATAATGTATTAATTCAGGATAAAATTTAAAAAAAAAAAAACATAAAATATAAATGCAGGAAGATAATTACTCAAAGATACTTGGTAGGGTGGAAGTGTAACAGACATTAGCCGAATAACTTCTGCTTTTGATACATTACAGTCACTTCTCTTTACTTTCTTGACATTATTCAAATGACCACTAAGGCACATATTTTTTTTTTTTCCTTTCAATCTTACTAATGATGATATATTTAACGAGTAGGGAACTGCAAGTAATTTCTATATCACACGTAATTACAGAAATACTCCGTGTCCCGGAGAGAGGTGAATCGCGAAGGTCCTGCAAGTAGTTAGGAAGTAAAACACTACGCAGTGTCACCGGTACGATTTTCACACCCATGCATGGTGCCTATTCTAGTTGGCTTTTATTACAGAACATATTTACATCTGCACTTCTGAGATATCATGTTATCCACAACTTTAACATTCATTCAAAGCTTTGGCTTTGCAGAATTTACTACACGCACTCCCTAACCCTTGCGAACCAGCATGTACCCCTTAAGGGGCAGAGTCTGACAGGAAATGACTTGGCCCCTTATGGAGAGGGAAACAGATACGCCGTTTCATTGCGTCGGTGAACAGCTATGTTGATGCTATGTGTAGGCAACCCAACCCAGCATCGACACCGTCCAACACCTAGCCCTTCAGCAACCAATAACTTTAACAGTAGAAATATTACTGTGCCATAACCACACAGTCTATTTTTTGCATCAGCGGTGAAAACATTCTAGCAACACATTTTCACGCATCGCCAATGATTTTTGTTACTTGTGACTTATGGTGCTTAATGGTCATGCATATGGGTGAATCTCAGATTACAGGCCATTTTACTGTGCTGTTTTTTTATTTTCACAATGAGTTTTAAAAATTAAAAAAAAATTATGAGCTACTACTCAAAGGTAGATGAAGAGATGTATCCTGTCAGCAGAGCTGAAAATGTAAAATTTCAACTTTTTTTAAAACTTCAAAATTCAGGCAACCATGCTAATGACAAAAGCATCCATGCTAATGACATATGACACCATGCAAATGATTAAGCATACAAAAAGTGTAGATAGTCAGTAGGCAATTCTGTCCAGATAAAATACATAGATAAATGAAATTAAAAAAGGAACCTGTTAATTTATTCTTTTAATATTAAATAACAATTAGGCTTATTTAGAAGGAAAACAGTGTTTTTAATAATAGAACTGTATAATTTGGTATTGAAATATAAAAAAAATTACAAAGTCTACTTCTTATCTTAAAAAACTAACATGCATATTTAAACATTAAAATTATAGGCCTAGTTCACTTTGCCATAGTTATTTGAAAACAAGTAAAAATTTAAGTGCACCAATATGGTAAGGTTAAACATCACACACAATGTCATTTGGCTCATGAGATCTTTAAAAACAAAGAAAGCAGCTCTTGAGCCAGATGGTGTTGGACTGTCTATCTTCTTCACAATGTCACTCAGTCCATATGTGTGCTGGTCCTTATGCACAGGCCATCTGTACTTCCTTCCAATTGTTGGGTACATCACAGTCACTTCTATTGCATGCTGAAGAATACCGATTATTTCACCTGGATACTGTTTTCCATCATAAGTAACCAGTACCCAATCTCCAATTTTAAAATCTGTGAGGTGTACAGGATCTATAAAGTTAAAACAAAACTAAATTAGTACTATTCATAGATGTTAGATGTATGCTTGTATGAGGATTAACAGTTGAGGCAATAAGGTGACAAATGAGATAGAGAGTAAAAAAATGTGTCTCACCTTTTGTCATTGTGCTTGTAGTAAGAACTCCCATATGATAATGTGAACAAATGTCAGTATGACAGATGAAACAGCTAAGTTTCCGGAAATGAACTTTACAAGAGTTTCTGCTCCACTTCAATTGGTGAACTTTCATGGACCCAGGGAAGGACATTATCTCAACATCTTCCATTACTAATTCAACGTCTTTGATACTTTCTTCTAGCACTACCTGAACATGTACTCCAGAAATATGTTCTCCTAAACTCGCAACCAGGGTGTCAATGTCACTGATATCAATTCCTTCTGCTACATTACGGTCAGCAGTTCGTTTCAAAACAGCGCCAACACCATCGGGTGCTCCCTTCCCATGCCCTGCCTCGGAATAGTTCCAAGTAATAGAGTCTATTTGCAGAAATGTTTTGGGGATGTAGTAGCTTATCAGAGCATACATGGTCTTATTTCTATATTGAGTGCTTGGACTGTCTGAAAGGAAATGAATTCTGGAAACAGTTGGAAATTGTTTCAAGTACTTATCAAGAATGGGTGTAAGATGAGCTGCAATGGCATATGGGTCGTGTCTCAATGACTTGGATAGAGTGCAAAATGATTCCTTGATACCACCAGCAGTATACATAACACCTGTATGTAATGTTATTTGTTCCTTCGAAGCACCAAAGTGAACAGATTGGGTTTCTGAAGCATATTTGCATGCATAGTTTTCTGAGAAGTCAACGTGCATTACAAGTTGTGAATCATCTAAATGAGTTTTTAGATTTCGCATAACTTCGAGCTGGTGTTTGATATTCAAAATGTGCTCCATAAAAGGTACTATTCTGTTTTCTAGCATTTGAATTAATTCACCGACTGTGCAGGAAATTTCTTCTTTAGTAGTTTTCTGAATGGTAATCATTTGTTTTGTTTTGTTGCTTAGTACTTTTTCCTTTTTGTGACACCATTGTTTTACATTGGTTTGTTCGTCAAAGTCAAATTCCTTCTCTGTGAATGTGATATGCTTGTTTGTACAAAGCGGGCACCTTCTGGCTAGACATTCTTCACTAGTTTTCTCACATGTAAGAGCTTTTAAAAAATCATCAATATTTCTTTCCTTAATAATTTCTAAGAAATGTAGTTTTTGAACAAGAAGCTTCATGTTTTCGTGCTTAGCACAGAGGCACGTATCTCTTTCATGTACTTTCCTGGGAACAATCCAAGAAGGCTTGTATCTACAGAATGAACTATAGCTGATCCTGAAGTTCTCTGCCTGTAGAAACTTTGCATGCAGATTTTTTAATGTGTTGTTCAAATAGCGTTTCTGCTGTTGCTTCCCATTTCTTGAAACCACATCTTTTTTACCTGGGCATAAAGTAGAATTACCCTCATGTTCTAAAAAATCACTTACCTTCCTCTTCATAAATTCAATACTTGCTTTCTTTTGCCTTTCATAAATTAATTCATGTGAACGCCTTTTGTTTGCAAGATGCAGTTTTAAGGGGAGAAAATGCTTAGTGTGAGTCAGCATTCTATACTTTTTTAAAATTCTTCCAGAGATCACCTTTGTAAAAATTTGTTTCTCTCTTTCACTTTTTTTAATGCTATCAAATTTGCTTTCCAGTTCCTTTGTAATTACTTCTGCAAACACCAGTTTACGGCGAACATCATCAGGCACTTTTCTTCCGCGGAGATTTTTCTTCACTTTTGTATTTGGAGTCAATGTTGGAGTCTTTTCTTTCCCTTTCAGCAATCTCTGATACCTTTTCTTGTATTTGTGGTACTTTTTCATAAGGGCACTGTTTACTGCTTCCAATTTTTTAATTTGCCGGTAAGATTTTGTTTTGTTTCGTCGAATTTGTTTTCTTCCCTTTTTTTTTTGTGTGCTGACTCTTTCTCTTTCAGAATATGTCGATGTGCATGGTATGTTTTCATTACCTTCTTGATTGACTCTTTCTGAATCACACACATTTTGTAAATTTTCTTGTAAATACGCCTGCATTTCTTCTTCCTCTTTCTTCTTATTTCTGTATTTTTTAGTTGCTTGCCTCCATTCTTTTCGTTTCTGTCTTTTTTGTCTTTCATTAAAATCAGCAACAAGTTTCACCTTGCCGGTAACTTTTGCTTTCAAGTATATTTTGTGTTTCTTTTCTTGGAGAGCTTTGAGTTTTTCAGGGTCTTTTTTGAGCCTCTCTCTTCTTCTTTTTTCACATTCTTTTTTTTTCTTCAATCTTTCTGCTGTACTCATTGCAGCTTTCTTTCTAGCCATACTACCAGTTAATCTGTAACCATATAAACATAACAAATGTACTCCGTATCATTCAAAACTTAGTTTGGATTTTCAAATTGAAATGAACAAATCTAAATTTTAAGCATATACATATATATACAAACACACAAACATATACAAAAACCTCAAAGCAAAAAATTTAACTTGATGTTTATAACTCGAGTTTTAGTGAAATTATGTATCCTATCCAACTGTAAAAGAAAAATATTTCATTAGCATGGACTGGTGTCATTAGCATGGTCAGCAATTTCAGAAATGCCCATGCCAATGACAATGAATTTGTCCATGCTAATGAAAATTTTTACTTTAACCTAACCTCACATTAATATTTGAAGACCCATTAAACTTTCACTAAGCCATGAAGAAGTAAACATAGATAACAATCATACTGAACAAAAATATTTTTTAATAATTACTACTTATAGCAATTACAACATCCATGCTAATGACAATCAATTTTCATACTCACCATAAAAAGTCCACACAATATATGATAACATCAACTTAGGCTTGTAGTTCCCTCCAAAACCAAGTTAGTTCTGCCAACCTAATGGAAACTAAATATCCTTGTCAGTAAAAGAATAACAACAAAACCTTTTTTTATCTTCCAGGAGCTTACAAACTTTGACCATGCTAATGACACAAAACACTAGGGACCAACTTTGATCCAAAGTACTCTGAGCATTTTCAAAACTGAAATAAAACTTATATTCAGAAATCAGTCAATAAAGTATACATTTTTCAAAAATCTGTAGATAAGTTTCAAACTTAAGCAATTTGGTTCACAAGTCAACCTACAGCTTTGTATACTGTGTTTTGGGACAGCCATGCTAATGACATTTTACAATGTTTTTAATTTTTATATTTTTATATTTTGAAATAAATCTTGGAACACACACACGACTCATTTAGAGGTCATCTGTAGCTGTAAGGAAATTGATTAAAAGTAGTAGAACTGTCCCTGGACTCTTAGCAATTCACTAGAGACCAATTATTTCCCGTAATCTGAGATTCACCCATATATGCATAGCTAGTTATCATTTTACTTTCATATGCTAAACTATAAAAAATGACTTAGTATAAGTAAAATTTGTTATACATAAATCTTTAAAACATGGCTTTTGTTCAATCCGAGAGATAAAATAAGAACAACTCAAAGCAAGTCTTGTAGTTTCCACAGGCCACAATCTCACACCTATGTGAACACAGAGAGGGAATGGTAGAGACGAACCCTTGGCCACCTGCTGGTCGGTGCAGAAGGGCACGCGCCGCAGGTCCAGACAGTAGTCGCGGTTGAGGGAGCCGTCCCAGCGGTAGCGCAACACGTGGCCGCGAGTAGTGGCTAGCATCAGCTCGTCCCTGATGCACACCAGGCTCGTGATGCAGCCCTCCACACCCACGGTCTTCTCCTGCACGGCACGACACACAACCTGCAAGCCTGCACTCCGACACTGCTGCATCGTGAGAAGGGAGAGAAGGGAGTTGTTGAGACACGAAAGACAGAACATTCTCTAACTTAGCTTGTGACAACCAAGGAACAAGGGCGTTATGAGAAATACTACAGCCTGAAACTAATAAAACCTTGGAAAAAGAGAAAAAAAAACTTAAGTTGTGGCTTTGGTGAATTGATGTTCTAAAACGGAATAACAACTCAAAGAAATATTTACTTGAAAAACAGAAATAAATATTACCAACGTCAAACTCTAAGTGGAATGAAATGGCTCCTACCCAGGTTGATCTCTTCACCATTACAACATAATTCCAAACATTAAGTATTTACTAAAAATATTAATTAATTAAAAAAAAACAATAGTTATGACAAGAAAATAAATACTGTAAACAGACTGACTGTTTACAGCATATTTTGATAACTGTAATTGGAATGTTGGACCAGGTGGTGTGTGCCCTGCAGCGCTCGGCGATGCTGTGGGCTCACCAGGGTGAGGGAGAGGGGCGGGATGACCTCCTTGATGAAGAGCTCGTCACTGTCGCGCCGCAGGTTGGCGTGGGGGGAGTCTAGCTGCTCGTAGAGGCCCCTCTGCTCTGCCACGACGCCCAGCTTGTAGAGCAGCAGGTAGCCGCCGGCCGTCTGCCCACACACCACACACGGCCGCTGCAGTCCTCCACGCTCCACTGCTCTGACGTGTGTGCACGGGTCTAGAGGCAGCTCCGTCACCCGGTCATACCCCAGAGGTGCCTGCCCCCCACGGTTAACTCTCGAGCACGTCTGAATGAATTAGGAGGTGCTCCTCGCTTACCGATGCCAGTGAAGCCATGTCTCGTAAGCGCCTGCACAGGATACCTCCTGTGACTTACCTTACACCGCTACATCTTCGTGTTTCACATATCTGCAACTGTGTTTGGCACAGAACTACAACTCAACACAAATTTTATTTTTTGTTACACTATTTTACTAAAGCTCTTTTTAACTTGCAAAGTTAATACATACCTCCTCTCCATCCAGCTTGTGGTTCTAGGCAAAGGCAAAAATGACTCTACTATTAAAAAAAACACAGCTTTAGACTTCAAATTAAATCTCTTTTGGTTTACTAGAATACCAATATGTTTAAAATGTAAAAACCCTTAGGACGCCAGACATCACTTGCATGCAAGTATAAGTCCCAAAGTATCACTAAGTCACGACCAAAGAAGGTACATGACATGAGTAAAATCAAAAATATTACATGATTCTAAAAATTGTTAATAGTAATCTCTAATAATAAAATGAAACCATATTAGTTTGAAAATAACTATGTTATAATTTTAAGTTAAGTTTTGTATCAGTAAAAGCAATCAAAATATAATCACAATCTAAATGTTTTGATTAAAACAAATTAATGATCCAATTAGCTCTTAGCAATTTTCACACACTGGACTACTGAATGTATCAAAAAAAATCTATTCCCCTAGCTATAGGTAGTTACAATTTAAATATTTATGAAATCGGACTGTTGAAATGACTTAAATGTTAAAACCTATCTACAATAAATAAAAACACACAAATTTAAGCATATAAGATTAAGCAAAGACACAAATTCTAAAATTCTATATATATATTCTCCTCACTTATTATGGTGAGCACTGAAGTGTATAGAAACATGTATTGAAAGTTCACAATATACTCCCGTTGAGTGTATAATCTCTGCAGTCTCCTTACAGACGTCGGATAACAAAGTCTCATAGATAATCGTCTTGTTTCAGCTTGCTGCTAATACCAGCTAACAAACAGCAATCCCTCATAGTTTCGCTCTCTATGGGCAAGAGTGGTGCCTCGATGCGGACCGACCCTCTGGTTTTGCGCGCTGATGTTCTTGTTCAAACGTCGTGGTTTCTCGTAGTATCGGGAATAGCTAGATTAAGACCATCTACTTGAAGTTTGACGATAGAAGCACCAACCATTAAATCACCAACAATTTGCATACATGTACCACAACATTTTCTACACAAATGTTTAACCTTCCATGAAGATTAAAGCCATGTTCGAAAGAATACAAGCCAGATGATTAGGTTTAAGTTGTTACGGAAGGTGATTTAGTGCTCATGCACAGATTCAGACTAAGCGGTCCTATTGATGAAATATATGAATGTTTTCCTATTATGTTTTATAACTCCATGTGTATATATAAAATGTACATATAAAACTCATGTGGAGGTTTGGGGGTGCAGCCCCCAATGAGAGAGAGAAAAATCGGTTTGTTTGTTTGGGAGCTGCAATGCCACAGACAGATACACACGTTAAACTTATAACACCTCTCTGTTTGTGGCGGGGGTTAAAAATAGGAAGCATTAAAAGTGTAACATACCTACCTAATGACCGTAAATGGTGGGTGGCAAATGAAAAGTGGAAACAAAGGTACACTGATACGTGTAAGAAATAGCAAACATTGTGACGAAATGTTATTTCAGAATGTATTGTGATTCAGTTGTGGTGTAATTCTGCTTATATCTTTATTATATTTATAGGTTTTGGTTCAATAAAGTACAAGTTAATGATTGTTCGATTCATATGCACCACAATACGATAGAAATATTGATGAAGTCGCTAACATTACCTTCCTTACACTCTTACAGGACAGGCGGGGAACATGGGAGTTTTGGGCGGGGAAAACTCACAGGCTTGATCTGCACAAATTTTTTTCTTAAGGCACCGCCTTCCTGGACACACACACGGTGCGTGGAGCTTCAGGAAAAATGTGATTTGAAAACTACTCAGGAAATCTGAGTGGGGCCTGTTTACGAAAAGCATTTACGAATCCGCTGAGGCCGAAAAGTAGTTTTGTTTCTGGTTTAAGTTTTTAACCTTTTTTTTTTTATTTTTATTTTTTTAAGCAGAATGAAAAATGGCTAAAAGGCATGTTTTCAGAGTAATTTTTAGGCATAAAACAACCATTACAGATTCCTAAAGCACTTAAGGGACTTCCATTACATCTTTATCTTCATTTCTTCGCCATATAATGTTATGGTCACGGTCATATTTCATAGTTGTCCTAAGTATGACGAGACAACTGCGCGCCAGTTAAGAGCCTTGTGCTTAGCGATACCACACTAGAAGCACCAGCGAGCATCACGCTTATCATCCGGCCTCATTAACACATGTACACCCCTGACTAAACAGGCCCCTTAAGGACAATACATTATCGTACCTTAAATAAAATATCTTCAATACAGTGTTAGGATACTACTAGTATATTTTCGATGCCCGGAATTTTAAAGTGACGATGATACATAAAAATATATATGTAAATAGCTTTGAAAGATAAAACAGAATGATTGAGATTTAAATTTACAATACATATAGTAATATACTTTCAATATTGTGTTGTATAGTAGAATAGGTAGAATTCTAGAATACTTTACGATACACTGAGATGTAATTTATAAAGAAATGAAGTGAAAAATAAGCAAATGCCTAAACCCCAATATTCTTACACTTGTCCTGTATTAATAAAGGGGTGACAATGAAGCAAAGAAATATTGATAACAATAGTCATGGGACTGGGATGCATACTAGTCCTGAACTTGTAGAATTACCTGTGAATTCTAGGACTACCAAACTTTTTACGCCTTCAAACATACCGTGACAACAAGCATGCTGGAATCTGGGCGCCATTCCACCAGTTCGCTGACACCACACTCTTCGATGGATTTATCTGACCGGCAGTGGAGAATGATTTGAACACATGGCTGCAACATGGATCACGAAAACTAAACATTACTCACGGTCAGTTTTACTATTTGTTGATCACATTCAATACCTAAAACTAGCTTGAGAATAACCTACATGTTAGATATACATATATACGTTGTTTATTGTATATACAATTAGGACTATGACAAAATTTACAAACTTAAACAAGTACATTATGTAACGCTTAAGCACACACACTTAAAAAGTACATTAAATACATTCGAGTCAAACCTAACCTTGCAAAACCAAACTGACAAGCAATTATCTGTCAGAATGGCGAAGAGTATTTTATCTCTATTGCAAATGACTTGACGGAAGGAGCATTTGTGAGACTGTGGAATACTAAGAACTTTGGGCCAACCAATCGGGAAGTACATTTTTGACTAATAATTAAATAAAAAAATAGTAACACGTAAATAACAACATACACACACAGCACAGTGCCATTTTACTTTTTTTCTTGTTTATGTTTTCTTTGGTAAATTCCGTAGTGTTGAATTTTAAACGCGACCACTCTGGTTTAGCTTTATCAGGCAACATAAAGATACTTCAGTTTACTAATTTTAAAAGATGGTAAATCGCTTTTTACGAAAATTATATGAACATTTTTAGCTTCAATGTGTTTTTACGCAAAAAAAAAAACTTTAGTGATAAAATTTAGGAATCAAATGTTTACAGCAATGATTAGCTTTTAATATCTTCATTAGTTCTAATATTCTAATGTCACAAGGAAGGTTCATAATCAGAAGAATAAATTTATTATATGTTAGAAATAACAGCCAGAACTAATTACTTTCTAATCTTTTTTTTTTTTTTTTTTTACATTTAGAAAGTGTAATCAATTTAATACCTTCCCCACCCGTATTTGGATTCGACCTGGCTAGCCCTGAACCAGTTCAGCTGAATTGGATTTCAATGCGGATTAGCTCTTTCGATTACGATTCTCAAAGCTTTGGATAGTTCGTTCATGTTTAATGCATAGCATTACCGTTTCCTTCGCATTGGGAATCTGCATCTGGATTATCTCTTTAGTGGCTACTTAGAATGCTGCCTCAAGTTATGCAGTCGAACGAGCAAAAATACATGTGGAATCATGCCGGAACCACTTTACTTATTTCCATTTGGTCCGACAGTTCTGTGCAGAAACAGTTGACAGCAACGCTTAGAAATCAACCAGTATGGGACGCGATAGGTCGGTATCTAACCAAAAAAGGATTTCGCGTTAGTGGAAAACAATGTCGCACAAGAATTAAAAACCTGCTGGTCCGATACAGAGAGATAAAAAAGAAGTCTTCCCATCTACTTGGAAGCGGCATTGAAGCGTTTTACGACGCTATTGACAGAGTAATGAAAAATAAAACTCTCAGTACTGTAGTTTCGACTGTGTCCCAAAGTATTCAAAAAGGTGAGTTTGGTATGGGTACGCCGTAAGGTCGTAAATACATTATCCAGATTTACACAGCCAAAAAACTATAGAGTACAATTTATTTTTATTTTTTTACAATTTTTCTTGTGGATTAGAAAAACACTGAGAATAGGCTTTTCATAAGTTATTAGTAGTATGAAATAAGCGTATAAATTATATTACACACGTGTACAAAAATAAGTAAATTTATTATGTCAGCGTTATTTGTTTGCTGTTTTTAAGATCTTGCGTTTTAGCTATTATAGACATTTAATTCATCTGTTACCAACTAGAACGTCTTAATTTAAGATATTTGTTTAGCTGCGGCCGAAAATTTGACAAAACAAGTTCAGGTTTCATTGTTGCTTGAAGTATGGTATTTCATACCAATAGGTATGCTGTTAATTTTTTATTACGGCCTGTAGAATATATTTTTGTTTCAATTTAATGAATTTGTAATTTTTTTTTGTCACGAGTAATATAGTTGCGTTTTGACGTGACGTCTAATAAATCGATGAACGCGGGCTGCACGCACGAAAAAGTGTCACGTTACGCACATTGTTCCGTTACGCTCATTGTTCCGTTAGGTACGCTGTCGGCGAGTGCAGTAATAATAGGTTATGTTACAATTGACTAAAAAATTATGGTGATTCATATAATTGATGATAGACATTTGATTATAGTTTATTTATATGAAAACTTGTTCATAATTATATTTAAACTTTATATTTAAACTTTATATATAAACGCCAGTTTTTAAAATTAATTACAAGTCATCTACACGTGAACTGTTTCGTCGACTGTTTATAAAGTGAAGTGAAAAGTTAATGTGGTTTTCATTGCTTATTACAACAACAATAAATTATGCAATAAAGGTTAATTATTATTGCATTTTAAAAATCTCATTACTAATATATTTTCAAGTATTTATTATTTTATTATTAAAGTAAAAATGATTCAATTTTATTCATAAAAGTATGCAATCTTTTCATCAATGTTTTGTTATGACGTCACGTTAAACTATCGTCCGTGAACCGACTTTACAACCGACTTTACAACCAATTTTTTTTAATAAACCTAATAGTCTGCCTGCTCAAACAGTACAATTAGAAAAACCGAAATACTTTTCAAGTTAATTAAATAAGTAATATTAATGTTTGCATTTATCCGGTAAATCTGTATTGTACGGATTAGCGCCAAAAAAAATCGTACAAGTATGAAATAACTTTCATTATATGCTATCTTACGTCCTCTTTTCAGAACCGCCTGCGGAGATAAAAAATTCCAATTACTTTTGGAGATATCGAATTTTTTAATATTCATTTTTTGGCGATTTTTTTAAAAAAAAATTTAAAAATCCGAAAATACCTTTATTCTGTGCTCTTTAACTTCCTCTTTTCATTAAACCCGGCGGAGATCAGAAATTCCAAATACTTTAGGAGATATTGAATTTTTTAATTTCCTTTTGTGCACTGCTGCGGCGTTGAGCGGGAAGCCTACGATTCACACATCTTTCTGGACATACCCGAATACTCACGTTGGCAAGCCTTCTTTCTTAAAATTAGCAAGAAGTAATTAAAAATACTTTGAAACATTGTAGATGGTTGGTTATATTAGGTAAGTATAGCTACATTAAAAAAACTGTAAAATCATTTTATGGTTGCTTAGCAAATAACATTTTAATATGTAGCTATCCAGCGCTAGGAAACCGTTTACATGATTTCACAGTATTTTTAATGTAGCTATCCTAACCAAATCAACCATCCACAATGTTTTGAAGTATTTATAATGTAGCTAACAACCTAATTGACCATTAGTTTTCATGAGTTGCATATTTATTTACAATAAACAAAAAAAAAAAACCGAAGATGCACGATCGGGCGTTTGCCTCTCGTCTGTTGAAAGGCTTGCCAACGTGAGTATTCGGGTATGTCCAGAAGGATGAGTGAATCGTAGGCTTCCCGCGTTTCACCATTGTTGCTTGTTTACAAGAATGATTTTTTTTTTTTTTTTTTTTTCGCGACGTAGTTGAACGACTACATCACGTAAAAAGAAAATTACGTGAGTTCCTACTAGAGGTGGGTTGGGACAGCAATTTTCGGTATCAGTCCCAACCTGATACTGATACAGTAATGTACCTAGGTACAAGTCTCTGATACTTCTGTATCAGACGGTCCCAGGAGGAAATAAAGCTCCGCGTACGCAGACCGTGCGACCGGAAGGAGAATCTGATACATTATTTATCACGCCTGGTAATTCTCTACCTCTGTTACTCTCATGCCCGCCTGATACAACCAGTATCAATCAGTTCAACATTCACTGCAGTTCGTCCTGGCCGTGTATCACCATGTTGCGGGCTGTCATGCTTTGTAGTTAGTATTTTTATAGTGAAATAAGGAATGGATAAGTGCACGAAAAAGACTTCATTTGTGTGGAATTTTTTCACGGAAAATAATGAGTTTGCTAATTGTAATTTGTGTAAACAAAAACTGAGTTATAAATCATCGACTAATCTGAAGAAACATTTGAAACGTAAACACTGATATAGTATGCTTACTAATGTACCTATCTGTTTTTTTATTTTTTTATTTTTGATAAAATCGTGAATTTTTAATGTATAAAAACACTAGTTACTAATTGTTATCGAAAAAAAAAGTCCATATGTTGATTACATCTGTTATTAGTGTCAACTGAGAATTTATTTGCATTTTCATAGCTGTTAGGTGCACAAATATAAATATTATATCTTGTATTAATGTACTTTTTAATATTAAAATTTCATTAGTTTTATTATTGAACGAGACGGTGCACGCACTGCGCACTGAGTGTACTAAAGTAGGACAATAAACAAAACGACTTGTAACCAGGGCTGCCACTCTGATATTCATGAAAAACCTAGATAACCTAAAAAAAAAACCCAGACACATGGGTAAAAAACCCAGATACGTCTAAAATGCTATCGTTGAAAATGTTTGCGTACTAATTCAAAAATATAAACATAACTGGTTTTAATATAAAACAATTAATTACCTTACAAGACTGAAAACGGTTAAATACAACCAATACAAGAAAATTACACTGCAGCAAAATGGCTGTATAAGTAATTCTTGGACCAGCACATATCATAAAAAAAACCTACAAATATATACATGACAAAACAAACACCATCACTGCATACTTTAAACCGGTAAATGTTTTTATAAAACTGCATCATGTACGTTAGTCTTTATTCAGAGTCTGATTCTACAAGATTGGTTTGAAGGTTAATTGTTGCATTGGTTTTGTGTTCTGCAAGCCTCTTTGAAGAATGTGTCTAATTTAATATTCGACTTAGCTTCTTGAAAACTAGTTTTGTGTTTATATGTATTTTTGTGTGTGAAACACATAGACTTGTTTGCATTTATCAAACAGATATTGCAACAGATACAGTAGCTACTACCTTTATTATTGTTTTAGGTATAAAAATAATTAAAATTATAAAAATCCTAGAATTGTTGGAATTCATTATTTAAAAACCCAGAAACCCAAACACCATTGGAAAAACCCAGATCTGGGTGGAAAAACCCATGAGTGGCAGCCCTGCTTGTAACAATATCGCTTTGCGCCTCTCCTTCAAGGCTTCAACGCCTTCCCCTGCGCTTCCTCCCCTACATTCTTTCCCTTCTTTATCCCTTATTCGTCGTTCCTGCTCCCTCCCCTTTCACAAGCTCCGCCCAAGTGACAGTCATCTGCGATCGGGTACTGCGCTCATTGGCCGTGGTGTTGTTCCAGGCGAATTCTGAACTGATACTAAAGTCTCTGATACTTTTCAAGTGTACTCGTTTGCCGTTCCTGATACAGGCGCGTATCAGTGACAAAGTATCAGGTGGATACTTTTCGACCCACCTCTAGTTCCTACTGTTCATCCTTTTTCCCGGTTTGTTAGGTCAGGTCAGCTACATTATAAATACTTTAAAACTAAACAACCATTAAAATTAATTTTTATTATTTTTAATGACCGTTCAGTTTCAAAGTATTTATACTGTAGCTGACCTGACCTAATCTACCTTTGTCCCGTTTTGTTAGGTCAGGGCCCTATTTCATAAAACTTATTAGTCTCATAATTAGGAGTCAGGAGTCATAGAAGTAGCTGCTAATTATAAGTTTTGTTTCATAAAACTAGTAGTGTAAAAAAGTAGCTAGTAGTGTAGGACTCCTAATAATGAGTGATAAAATGAGTTCAAAATCAGGAGTGTTTCATAAACTTCAAACACAAATATATTGCACTGATTATTAGCACTGAAATTTATCAATCTTGGCTCTATAATAAATCATTTTAAGAGTCATCAATTTTTTAGAGAACAGCAGTGGTATCTGTTTGTGAAGTACAAAAATTTAACAAAGAAAATGGAATCTTCAGATTCTAGTGGAAGTGAAGATGATGATGTAATAGTAAGACGTCCGAGACATTTTCAAGAAAGGAAAACCTATATGTTGTTAGAGGAAACATATGAGTACAATGAACGTGTTAGGTTAACACGTGGTGTTTTTAATTATGTGCTCACAAGCATTGAACCTTTTTATTCCATCCAACAGCACGGAACCAGGCACTTCCACCTAAGCAACCACTCCAAATAGCACTTCACTGGCTTGGCAGTGGTGTGCAATACCACTGCATAGCAGACATGCACAATGTTTCTAAAGCTACTGTCTGTGGGGCAATTGGCATAGTCTTTGTCGTTTATTACTAAACCGATTGCTACTGCATAATCACGTATTTCTGTCCAACACAACTTCTTCACATCTTTTGTTAAAGTGCCAGAAAATGCACCAAACAGAACATCTTTATTCTGGAAAATTTTAATATTTCCTTTTTTTAAGTTCTCTTTTAGCCATTTTTACACAATGTTCAAAAATGTAAACATCAAAATATTACCCACCAACATCAGCTGACTATTAAACTAATAAAATTAGTGAACTATTTCAGCAGTCCTTCAACTTTGTTTATGAAACACAAATTTCTACACTAATAGCTACTTTTTATTTCACTACTATTTAGGAACTAATATTATTACTGTGTTTATGAAATAGGGCCCAGGTCAGTTACATTATAAATACTTAAAACTATACAAGTAAAATTAATTCATATTATTTTTAATTTCCGTTTATTTTGAAGTATTTATCATGTAACTAACCTTACCTAATGGAAAATTTCTGTTATTTAGGCATTCACGCACACACGGCAAAATATAAAATGGCGTCTGTTGAATGATTACATAGGGCTTGTATTGCAAAATAAGAACGGCGATATCTCCAAAAGTAATTGGAATTTTTAATCTCCGCAGGCAGTTTTGAAAATAGGACGTAAAAGAGCATATAATGAAAGTTATTTCATATTTGTACGATTTTTTTTGGCGCTAATCCGTACAATACAGATTTACCGTTAAATTTTTTGTTAAATCTTTTGTTTAGAATTTTTGTAATTTTCTCATATCGTGGCTTTTCTGTAAATCAAATAATACAGTTAGGAAAATACAGTTTTCGAACACAAAAGGCATTCCTCTATTTACCATATTAACAGCAATAATAAATTTCTACTATGTTTAGTATGTTAGTTCAAAAACTAATCCATTCATATGTGTTTGCATTCCAAAATGTTTGCGCATGGTGCTGCTCCATCCTTATTCTAATGTCCTGAAAACATGGGGCGTGAAATTTATTAGGCAGTTAAATATTATAAGGTATGCAGCCTCTGGCAGTGGGCGTTCAGACAGGGTACTGGCCGGCATGAGGGGGGGCATAGCCCCGGTCGACGTCAGTCGGTTGCTCATCGACCTCTCATGGTCTCCAGCGACCGCGGTGACGAGGTGTAGACCGTCCTTGCGTGAACAAGTGCTTGTTGATACGTTGCCACTTGCAGATGCACTGAGCCCCTTAAAACAAGCCACTGTGCTGGTGCATGGCATGGCAAGAATTGTCTGAGCCACTGCGAACACACCACTCTGCCTCATTCTCAATTGCTCGTGTGAAAATTAATTAGGAGGAAGCTAGTGCATTGCTTGTGTTTTTGCTGCAGAGAAGGAAATGTCATAGAAACAGAATATATTGTATTTGGTTGAGCAGTAATATAACAATATCTCTAACCAATACTTTTTTTTTTATACTCTGGTCCGAATAGTTTGTTTCAGTCGTGTCCCAGGATGTGATTTTCTCCTGCACTTGTTAAGTAAACCTTTCAGTGTGGAAACTTGTCTGCGCCATCGCTCGAGGAAACAGCTGCAGTGCAGGAGGTGGCTTGAACAAGACCGTGCCAGTCGCATGCTGGCGTCAAGGTGCCACTGGGTGCGAACAGTTGTTTGGTTTCATGTTACTGATGTGGTGCATTCGCAGTGGCCCAGTGTGAACAGAGCCTTAATATGTTTTTTATTTTCAACTGCATCCGTTGTTTGTACGATAGCCCGTCCAGACGTCGTCTTGGTTCTGTTCTTGCTTCATCAACTTGCTTATAAATGTATTTGTTACAAGTGAGAGCATAAAGAGTGCTTGCACTCTCCACCCGAGAATGGAAGGGCTTAACGGCCTTCGTTGTACCTCCAAGCACGTCTGTTCCATTATCAATGCACACCCCTCAAAATTGTGCTTACCTGTAGTTTATTAAACAATAATATATTTTGAAGTGAAATAAGTTTTTTTATGCATGTTTTTGGTGTTATGATTGGAACACTCAATAATATGCGATAAACGGGACTGGTGTAATTATGTAAAGTTTTTTATAATGTTTGTCTGAGAGCAGCACGCTGGCACGTTATAGACTCTCGGCAGCTCGTACTGCCGGTGGGACAGTCTTACTGCTGCTGTTGCATGAATGAAGCATATTAACGGTAAAATTAATTGCTTTTAATTTTTATTTTAATTTTTGGTCTTGCATTGTTGTATCACATTTTTACTGCATATTCTCTCATCAACTTAAAGAGAGAAAAAAAATCATTGACTTTTTGTAAGTTTCCTTAATGAGATGGAGCAAACATGATTTTGGAGCAAGGTTGTTTCTCTCTTCAGATGCTTGTATTCTTTCTTTCAGGTTTGGATTGTTAAGTACTGTCACTTGGTCATCAAGTTAACCGCGGGTAGAAGTTAGTGTTCCACAATGTTTTGATGCTGAATTTGAACCCGAGGCTTGCATATACCTTAATTACAAGTCTACATTACAGACATGCTTTTCCTACGCCATGTAGTTGCAAAATCAATGCAACTCAGAATGCCAGTTCAGTTCTTTTACTGCTATAAAAAAACTGTGCTAGTAATGGAAATACCTAATAGTAATTTTCTATAAATAAATTGCATTTGCTCTCTGTGTTCTGTATGGCGATACACTGATTAAGTTAAGCACTACTTAAACTTTACTTGTATTTTAATTGTATTTTCAGCTGTTTGTATTAGCTCTGGTCTTTTGTTTGGATGAATGTGTAATGTTGTATATTACATTGTGAATAGTTGAGAGTGTCAGGTTGTGGTGCGCTGCGGTGCTTCCAGCCGTGAGCGCGGGCTGGCCCGGGGTTAGTGCGGTCACGTCGCACTTGTGAGCTGTAATGTTTCAAACTTATTCTGGGGTCTTTAGCAAACTTCCTGAGTAAAATATGTTTATTGAAGGTCACAATTCATTATTTTGGAAATGTAAATGAGTAGTATTATCAGGGTGGCCACCCGGCCAGGAAGATCAGGAAACCTTGAATGAGCCATGAATATTTTTGGTGTCGGGGAAATTCAGTCCGTAAGAAACCCGTGAATATTTGAAAGCTATTGAAAATCATCTGTTTGTCTATAAAGTTGAAAGCTTAGTTGAAAAACTTCTTGCCACACCTACAAAGTGCGTTACTTATTCCTGTGCAGCGGATGTGACATGTGGCGTGCGGGTTGTCTGAATGTCCGAAGGAAGCTGAATATTTTCTTCCATCGTGTTTCTTTTTTACTTTCTTTTCTCAAGATTTTCATTGATGGTAATAGTAAGCAGCATTCAAGACTGAAAACTAGTACGGTAATTTGACACATGAAAGACTAGCGGATCTCAATTGCAGAATAAAGCCAAAAAAAAAAATAGAATTAGTGTGAACATGAAAGAAACTGTGGTGCTTGTAGGTTGGCAGCAAGTTGATGGACAGATGAAAGTGGAAGGACAAGATCATTTCTGGGTTCTTTATTCAATAACCTCTCATCTTGTCCTTCCACTTGCTGCCACCCTCAGACACCACAGTCCCATCCTTTCTCACGAGCTTGAGGTCAAGTGATCTCAAGAATACAAATGCAGCACAGACAGTGGAGAACATATTCATGTTTATAAAGATTCTGCCATTACATTAGTTTTCAGATATATTTGTTCTACAGCAAGTACTAAAGTGGTAGTAAATAGTTAAGAAATAGGATGAATTAGTAGGGAGATACTTTTACAACTCAAAATTTATAATGTGCATAGTAGTGTGATTGAAAGGCTCTCTATGAAGAATTTGAAGCTAGAAGCATGTTTTATTATCAAGCTCAACTAACAAAAATACTGGTGAGAATTAAAATGATAGACTTAATTTTTATTGTCATTTGCAAACTGTTTTTATGCCTAGCAGCTGCCAAAGTAATTTTAGTTGTGCCCTTATTATTTGCTGCATTTATACCAGTAAGTATAGTGTTTTCCTAAAAGTGTGCTGTTGATTACTACTGTAATGTAGTTCAAGGAACTACAAGACCTGCTAAATTATGTTCAGGTAAAATACTTTTATTACAGAATTGTTACAGTCTTACAAGAATATTTTTTTAATATAATATCAAAGTGTTGGTTTGACTTTATTATCTTTGATGTAACCAAAATGGTTAGCTTTATTTTATAAATGTAGTAAAATTTCAGGAAAATTCTTATAAAACCTTAAAATTTAATGAAATAAACCAGGAAATTGGTTTTGCCAAAATAATGGCTACCCTTATAAATAATTATTGAATGAAAAATTCTTCCTTTTAAAAGAATACTAAAAAATGTTGTCCAACTATGTTCCTATGTTTACTCCTGGCACGATAAAGGAGCCCTTTGTCGCACTTGCTCTCTCCCTGTCCCACGTGGTGCTGTGTCGCAGTGTCCGCAGACTCGGAGCTGGCGGAGCTGGTCTCGCGAGACTGCCGCACCCCGGCTGGCCCCGGCGACAGGCTCGCGATCAAGACAGAGGTCGGCTCTCCTCGGTCAGGTACGCAGCTCGTTGCCCCGGGAGACTCGGAAAGTGCCGGTCGTTACGCCATGTTTGGCATGACACGGTGAAGTAAATAACTGCGACACTCGTAAGTCTCGCCGGGCTGCACGTGGCTGCACAGTCATCTGGCCCACATAGTGGAGATGGAACCAGGTCAGGGTGGTCCCGCTGCAGCCGGCGGCTGAAGGAGTCAGGAACAGCTTATAGGATGGCTTGGTATGGTAGTTAACTTAGGGGTAGAGGAGAGACTTGAAGGGTTGGAATTGTGGTAACCTCTTGAAGCGTGGCTGGCCAGCGGTGGATGAGAGCTTTTAGCACTCACAGGCGTGTTTGAAAGAGCCCTTGTTGGACATTCCAGGCTTGTTCCGGCAGCAGTTAGGGTACCGTCCGCATTCCATTTGTTGGGGGTCGGCCGAACTGGTGTGGAGACATGCGGTATCCGGAGAATGTCTAATGTCTCTGGATCTGGCTGAAGTAGATACTTTTGGCTCATATGAGCATAGTAGTTAAGGTCTGGGCTAGGTGGGTAAAGTCCTGGCATGGAGGGTAAGGTCTGGGCATAGTGGATAAGGTCTTGGTATGGTGAGTAAGGTCTTGGTATGGTGGGTAAGTCTCTGAGCATGGTGGGTTAAGTCTTGACATGGTGGGTAAAGTCTGGGCTAGGTGGGTAAAGTCCTGGCATGGAGGGTAAGGTCTGAACATGGTGGGTAAGGTATCTGAACATGGTAGGTAAGGTATGAGCATGGTGGGTAAAGTCTGAGCATTGTGGGTAAGGTTGACAGAGGATAGTGAGGGAGGAATGAAGCAGTATTTGGAAAGTGGCTAACCCAGCGCTGACTGCCTGTGGGGAGCGCCAGCTGTGTGAGAGATAGGAAGCTTCTTGCAGTTGCCTTGCAGAGCCATCTGAGTGCTCAAGACTTTGGATTCGTTGCTTCGTAGTAGCCAGCCATGGAAAGGAGGGCAGCTGCCTCATGGTCAACTAGATGTCATTTCTGTGGTAATTATTCAATGGGGAATCCCTTTTTTAATTCTCTCTTCTTATACACAAATATCTTATTTACAGTACACAAGCCACAGACAGTGATCTGCAAGTCCTCTGTCCCATCAAACAGGCCAGTGAGGCCCCCGCAATGTTGGAAAGTTAGGCAGTTCACACTACCTTATTTTCACTGTAAAACTGTTAAACCCTGCATATCAGCAAAATAAAACATTTTCTTAGAAATGAAGTAGAAATTTCTTGTTATTTTACATTAGTATATAATGATAGTTCAGAAGTAGGCCTACAGGTGTGGGTCAGTGTTAATGAAAATAAATTAAAACTGTTAACCATTTGGTACATTTGAAGAAAGTACACTACTAACATTTAAATTTTATTTTAATTGGTAATAAGCTCTTCAAAATTTTAACAGGTGCTCTGTTACTGTTAGATTAGACGTAAGGTGTGCAGATATAAAATAAATATAATATAATAAGAGTATCTTTAAAACTACCTAAAAAAATTACCAAGCGACACTTTTCTAGGTCAGAGTACCTACATGTGTCCCGGTCAATAAGTTGGAGTATGTACTGTATTATGTTTCATTGTTCAATGATGTTTGTGATGTTGTGCCCAGAAGAATGCAGCATCCCGCCGATGCAGGAGGCTTCAAGTGATGTGTCGCGCTTCCAGAACTTCTTGAAGGAGGTTGACATGGGAGCAGCGGAGCAGACTGCGTCCCCCGGGTCGTCCGCCGCCAGCCACGTGCCTCCGAGTCACCACGGTAGGAGCCCGTTTACTGCGTAACCACGTGAATTAGTGAAGTTACACTGGCCATCTACAAACTCGATACAGATAATATCGGAAGTGATATTTTTGCGCTGTGTTTTCTGTACCACAGCTCTGATTTTGATGAAAAACTATGTGTTAATAATCTTTTGTTCGAACATTGTTCGAGGTACAGACAGATCAGCTTTCCTTTTCGTGTACTGAAATTTATTTCTTGTTCATTGATGTACTGTACCTAAAAACTTAATGTTAATGACTGTGTCAAAATGTGAACATGACATCAAGGATAACTGTGCACTGATCAGGTGAGGAATGGTATTGGATGGATGCCGACACGTGCTGGCTTGGAGTAGGTCCCACGGTGCTTCAGCGGTGCATGTGGTTGGGGTCAGAACATCAAAACCTCTTATTCACACTTTTCAAGAGGAACAAAGAAAAAAATGTAAATTGTGAGACAGTGTAATTTGAGGGAAAACCTTAAAACACATCTAATACATATATAACTTATTTTGGTATGTAATCTAGCCTACTCAAGCCATGCCCAAAATGCATCATATAAAAAAAATGTTTAAATTTATTATTGAATAAATTAATTCTTTCTGGTTTTCTAACGTTGAATAAAAACGTACGAAAAATTGAGGTATTTAAAAAGTTCCCGCAAGAGAATTTACCCATCAAACAAATATTTTAACTATGCATTTAATCTCAATTCTAGTTGACCCCATATAATTAGCAAATAAATATTATGAAACAATATTAAATTGTATTAACTTAAAATAAACTGACACGCTAACCACAAAAGAGTGTGGACTATCAAATGTAGTGTACTCGGCACAGAACAGAGATCGTGGGCTGAATGCAATCTGCGAGCTAGCAGTATTGATACTCCACTGTGTGCATGCACTTTACACTGGCATCAACCTACCAACAGCGCTGGCTACGTCTTCATACGCACAACACTTTGGTGTTGGAACAGATCATTGAAAGAGAGTGTCAAAGAGAGTTTACACATTGGACAACTTTGTTTTCCTGTTAAACGAGTTAACAGTAATGGATTCCAATGTTTAAAAAAAGTTTCTTTTTCGGAGGGGGAGGGGGGGAATTTTTTGGGAAACTTTAAGATGACAAATAATAAACACATTGTAGATCTTATAGAGAACTGGCTGGACCGGAAACATTTTATCGTATTTGATAGGAAATTGTACTGTCGGAGAACGTCTTAAACAAATTTTAAGTAAATTTTATATCATGTACAAGAGTGAATAGCGGGAAGAAAATAATTTCTACTATGTAATGTGAGGGAAAGTATTGCATTACATTTAAGACATGTAAATGGGACGTAAAGAAAATGTTAATAATTGTGGGAAAACATTAATACATTGAACGCAAATACGGGGTTTCAGTTTATCAGTAGGCGATGCTATGTCCAATTGCAGCATTGGGGTGCTTCATGGGGCCTTGCGGCTTATGAATAGGCATAGCAGTTGTGTCCTGTGTGCTGGAAGGATGTCAGCTCGCGTGTGGCACAGAGCACAAGGCAAATGCGGTCAAGAGTTGCCTAAATCCACCTAGATGCACATCACTGTTCACTGTCTGGATATCTTTGTTCACTCGTCACGTCGATCATCACAAAACACTACCCGCGTGTTGCTGTCCTGCCGTGGTGGGGCTGACGGTCGTTTACGAGATCTAGCGAGACACAACAGAGGGTAGGGTGAGTGTAGGGTGCCAGCAACACAGCACTTACCTGCTAGTATGCGCAGGGCAGGTTTGTCTTGGTCGTGAGTGTGGTGCAGTGCTTTGGGGAAGGCCTGGCATTGCTCGTGTGCGTTAATCGTAGAAGTCCATTGTCTCACAGTGTTCGGTGTCTCTCTTTATTAATGCTGTTTTGGTTGGGCAGTCAACCTGCAACTAGCTTCGCGACACTGACGCAACCATCGAGAGCGATGCACAAACACCCAAAAAATTATATTTTGTTCATTGAAAAAAGAATTTGTGCTTTGAAAATAATAAAATTGGCACAATGTGCACGCAGTTGCACACACAAGACGCACCTAAAAGGTTAAGTGACCTTGAGAATATCAAGGAAAAGGAAAAGGAAAAAAAAAAGTCTGCAAACTGGAGGAATGGTGTCAGAAGTCATAATAAACAGTACAAGTGCTGGAAGTCTCAAAAATGTATTTCCATTAACCTATTTTTCTTACTTTGTATTTTGTTTTATACCTCACTTCAGTTTATAAAAGCATATTAAATGTTTTACTCAAATCGTGAGGACATTATCTCAGAAATGTTTTTAGCTTTTTATCTTTAAATTGGTTCATTCCTGCTGATAGTGGCTCTGCTATATATTACATTTTATAATGTTTACTTTTGCTTATTATTTATATTAAATATAATAATCTGTGATATAGAAAGAGTTGCAAAAAAAAAATTAATGTCTTGGAATACTCCTAAAATTATTTCTCCAGATTTTTGTAGACATCCTTAAAATGTAAATTTGTTAATTTAAATTTAACATCATATACATGACTACAACCAAAGCAACTCAAAACCTTTGCTGCATTTTGGGTTCACATAACAAATAAATGAATCTCAGCGTAAAATCACCGTACCTCTTCCGGGGTTGCAATTTATAAATAAATATAGTCGTGATTATGTAGGTATTACAGACTAAATATCTCAACAAACTATAATAGTCTTAATAGAAGAAAATATTTTTAAATATTAGTGTTACTGCAACAATTTTAACTATGAAAAAGACCAGTCAGTAAAGACAAGCTTGAAACGGCCACCTGTTTGGACGGTTTATTCAATGAAAGAACACAGTCTGAGTCGGTCGTCTCGCAAGCTGTTAACCTCACGGCACACAACGGCGCGGCGTGGCAAAGTGAAATCTGCTAGGGGAAGTTGAGCTCCCGACCTATAATGTCATGGCACTCAAGAGGATAAAAAAAAATATTAAATAAATTTGCTGATTGAATATTTAAAAACTTTTTTTTTGTTATATTCTTATGGGACAGCATCCATATCTGACCGCAGCCTGTATCAGACCTGCCTTTGGTAACATTTTCGCCCATGAATCCGAAACAACATTAATATAATCACTAGTTAAAAAAATACAAGTTGTAAAATATTAAAATAACACTTTAACTAGGCAACAAAACACCATCTATTGTTCAAGGTCTAGAAACTAGGCTTTTAATTCTGCCAGAGAAGATACAACGTCAGCGTGGATCTGAAAATGTTTCTGTTTAGCGCTAGAGTGGTTATTGTTGACAAGTAGATAGTTTGCCACTCTTAAACCAGGAATACTTGAGTTCAGCGTCTGTATTCTGGCACCAATTGAGCTGCTCACATTCTGTTTCCTAGAGGGTTACATATTAGATATCACACTTGTACTATATTACCTGTGAATACATGCAGTGTCCTGCCTCAGAGCAGCTTACCTGTGTTAGGATGCATTTGAATTACCATTGTAGGATACAATAACTCTTTTGGTATTCCTATAAAACAATATTGACGCTCAATAATCCGGAGTAATCGACAATCCGTTATGTCCGTGGTCTTCAACATGCTCGTAGCAACTTGTTCTGTACACTGGATGCCTGTTTGTGTCGTGTGGAACACTATTCCTACAAGGGACACAGCTAACCGTACCTACGACATGTTATGTACAGTGCACGTAATGGCGAGGTTGCATGTAGTAAAGCAAGCCTATGTTGTAGACAGATTTTGTATTAAAGAGAGTTTTTATATTTGGATATTGTAAAACTAGGTTGTTTGTTGTAGAGCAAGTTTCCATGTTGAAGAATGAAGTTGCATGTTGTAGAACAAGGTAATGAGTAGTAGAATGAGGTGGCATTTTTAAGAGCCAGGTTGCGTGAAGTAAAATGAGGTTGCATTTTGAGGAGCAGGGTTGAATTTTTTAGAGTGAAAGTACATGTAGCAAGTAGTTGCATGTTGCAGAATGAGGTTGCATTTTGTAGAGCAATGTTGCATGTTGTAGAACATGGTTGTGTGTTGTAGAGTGGGGTTGCATTTTGTAGAGCAATGTTGTGTTGTAGAGTGGGGTTGCATGTTGTAGAATGTGGTTGTGTGTTGTAGAGTGGGGTTGCATGTTGTAGAACGTGGTTGTGTGTTGTAGAGTGGGGTTGCATGTTTTAGAACATGGTTGTGTGTTGTAGAGTGGGGTTGCATGTTGTAGAACGTGGTTGTGTGTTGTAGAGTGGGGTTGCATGTTTTAGAACATGGTTGTGTGTTGTAGAGTGGGGTTGCATGTTGTAGAACGTGGTTGTGTGTTGTAGAACATGGTTGCATGTTGTAGAACATGGTTGTGTGTTGTAGAGTGGGGTTGCATGTTGTAGAACATGGTTGTGTGTTGTAGAGTGGGGTTGCATGTTGTAGAACATGGTTGTGTGTTGTAGAGTGGGGTTGCATGATGTAGAACATGTTTGTGTGTTGTAGAGTTTGGTTGCATGTTGTAGAACGTGGTTGTGTGTTGTAGAGTGGGGTTGCAAGTTGTAGAACGTGGTTGCATGTTGTACAACATGGTTGTGTGTTGTAGAGTGGGGTTGCATGTTGTAGAACATGGTTGTGTGTTGTAGAGTGGGGTTGCATGTTCTGGAACGTGGTTGTGTGTTGTAGAGTGGGGTTGCATGTTGTAGAACATGGTTGTGTGTTGTAGAGTGGGGTTGCATGATGTAGAACATGGTTGTGTGTTGTAGAGTGGGGTTGCATGTTGTAAAACGTGGTTGTGTGTTGTAGAACATGGTTGTGTGTTGTAGAGTGGGGTTGCATGTTGTAGAACGTGGTTGTGTGTTGTAGAGTGGGGTTGCATGTTGTAGAACGTGGTTGTGTGTTGTAGAACATGGTTGTGTGTTGTAGAGTGGGGTTGCATGTTGTAGAACATGGTTGTGTGTTGTAGAGTGGGGTTGCATGTTGTAGAACGTGGTTGTGTGTTGTAGAGTGGGGTTGCATGTTGTAGAACATGGTTGTGTGTTGTAGAGTGGGGTTGCATGTTGTAGAACATGGTTGTGTGTTGTAGAGTGGGGTTGCATGTTGTATAACATGGTTGTGTGTTGTAGAGTGGGGTTGCATGTTGTAGAACATGGTTGTGTGTTGTAGAGTGGGGTTGCATGTTGTAAAGAAGGGCTTGTGTTTGGAAGCCGGGCTGCCTGCTTGCAGACACGGCTGCCAGCTACCAGCTGCTAGAGCGCACGGTGCTGCGGCTGCTGGAGGCACAGAGCACGGCCGTGTCCAGCGTGCTGGCTGCGCAGAACGACTTCCTGCTGAAGGTGCTGGAGGCAGACCGGGAGCGCCACGCTCGCCTGGAGTCGAAGCTGGACCGGATCCTGGAGCGACTGGAACGGGTGCCCGGCACGGCCCAGGAGACACGGCTGGCACGCCTGCTGGACCGCCTGGAGTGGCTGCTGCCCGCCGCGCTCCCCAGGACGCACAGCTGCAGCTAGGTGCCCGGCACGGCTGTCCTGCTGTTCGTGTGCAAGGTCACATCCATAAATACTGATCTGAATGTTAAGTTTTACAACCACAGCTCTTTTATATGGTTTGACAATTACCATATGTGGCGAAATTGCTTATAGTTAATTATGTCGGATTATACAAGTTTTTTGATGCCAAATGAACAACAATTCAATTGTTTAAAATATTAGCAGTGCGCCAAGCACTCAAGCTAGATGTTTGTCAAACTAGACATAGATTATTGTCTTTACTTTGTGTCAGTTACTGAAAATGACGAACACCTAGGTGGAAGACATGAACGAAAGGAATAATGTGCCACAATATTGAAACTTCTCGAGTGCCTGTGGGAGAAGTCACTGCGAGTAAGACGATGGCGCGCAGCCAGAGCACAAGTTCACCAAAGACAGTAGTCTATTGACCGTGGCAGGTGAATCAAGAACTCAGAGAACTGCATACTTAGTGTGCCATCATTACACACAAGCAACCAAGCACTATGGCCGTGAACCTTCCTGGGACTCGCTGGCGTGTTAGTCCTCAGTAGACCAAGTCCAGATGCAGGTCGAGGGTCGTGGCTGAGGGGTTGGGGGAAGGGTGATAAGAGGAGATGAAGTGGCAAAGGCAGTGTTTTTTGAAAGGTGCTGAGCAGTCCACGTGCCTGCTCTCCTGAGGATCATCAGCCATCAGCAGTGCAGTGATACATCTCCCGGCTCAGCATCCTGCATTTACATGGAGCAGCCTCTCCAGCATCCGACGCAGTCAGTGGGTCTACCTCTGTCGGCACTGCAAGCACCGTTCCTGTTTCAAGAAGAACGAGGTTCTTACTGGCAACACTATTTACATACAGGTGCACCATCCATTATCCGAAATTCCAAAATCCGAACAGCTCTAAAATCCGAAATTTTTTTCGAAACTTCAACGTCCGCGATATTGTTCGCAGTTGTGTGGCAAACTCAAGTCGCGATCGCGTGACTAGTGCGAGCGAGTGACTTGGCAGCACTGCGTCAGCAAGGCAGCATGCAATTTGGCAACGCCGAGGCGCTGTGTTTACCGTTTGTCCGGCAAACTAGCGCCAGTTACAGCTTGCTGCTTGGCTACGATAGGAGTTGTTTTATCGCGTTTAGTAGTTAACCCTGTTGTTATGCGAACGTGTTGCCATATTTGAAGACGGCAATGGCAAAAAGGCATTCCGATATGAAGATGGGTGGTAGCGAAAAAAAACGAAAACACTTAACATTATCAATAACTCAGAAGGTGGAATTATTGCGGAAACTTGATCGCGGCGTGCCTGTACGACAACTAACAGAAGAATACGGTGTTGGAACTACAACTGTGTACGATTTGAAGAAACAAAAAGACAAATTATTTACGTTTTTTAGTGAAAGTGACGACAGAAAAGCAATGGAGTCCTCAGCCCTGAACAGATTTACAATGCTGATGAAACGGCTTTGTACTGGCGCTATGTACCCAGGAAAACACTGGTGCCAGCTGATGAGAATGCGCCGTCTGGATATAAAGATGCTAAGGATAGATCAACTATTCTTGCTTGTGCTAATGCAGCAGGTACACACAAGGTGAAGTTGGCAGTTATAGGAAAAAGCCAGCATCCTAGGTGCTTACAATGTGTGCATAATTTACCAGTGAATTACTACGCGAACAAAAAAGCGTGGGTCACTCGTGAGATGTTCACTGACTGGTTTAACAACCATTTTGTCCCATCAGCACGAGCTCATTGCAGTGAAGTAGGATTGGATGATAACTGTCCTGCACATCCACCGGCAGAACTTCTAGTTAAAAACAATGTTTCTTGTGTGTACCTACCGCCCAATGTGACGTCTTTATTACAGCCTTGTGATCAAGGAATTTTGCGCTCCATGAAATGCAAGTATAAAAACAACTTCATGACGTGCATGCTAGCTGCTGTAAATAGAGAGGGAATTAAAGAATTCCTGAAGCATTTCAGTATCAAAGACGTGCTGTATGCTATCGCGAATGCGTGGAATCTAATTGAAAAATCAACATTAACAAATGCTTGGAATAGGCTTTGGCCTAAAACGGTTTTTGACTGCAAAGAAGACGATGACGATGACTTTGTTGGATTTTCAACCTGTACTGATGAGCGATTTATTGTGACAAGCCTCATTTCCTATGCAAAAAACGTACCAGACAGTAGCATCAGTCAACTTGAGGCAGCAGACATTGAAGAAATGTTAAATGTTGACGAGGATGTACCTGTTGTGCATTCATTGAGCGACTCCGAAATTGCAGGAATGGTTTTAAACCCTGACAAGAATGCAGATGACAGTGACGACGACGTAGAAGAAAAATGTGAAAATATCTCAACTGACGACATGGTTACACTGTGCGATAAGTTAATTGCAGGACTCGAGCAACGTTCATTTGTAAGTGCGCAAGAAGTAATGTCTGTGTATGCGATTAAAGAAAAATTGCTTAGTCAGAAGCCTAAACCAAAACAAGTGACACTTCAAGAGGCATTTAAAAATGCCATCATTCGTGCTGCTTCATCTCAGAAGGAAAATCCTGCTCCCGGCCGATCACGAGACGTTCGAGTTGACGGCGACATCGGCGGCGATGACGACGCACCATAAACATTCTCCAGATGTTTTACAGTATCAGTTGTTAAAAACAAATTATTTTGGTGATTGTTTCAGGTATTTATTTATGCTGCAGTGTTTATTTACGTTATGTACTTTGCTGTTTTTTGTACTATGTTGCTTGAAATCCTTAATACATCTGACATAACCTAACTTGGCTTTACTAGGCCTCCTGTATTAAAATTCCGAAATTCGGAATGCTGCTGGTCCCGACCATTTCGGATAAAGGATTGTGCTCCTGTATTTAGAAACTGGTCTCCAGCTAATTACTTAATTTTATAAGGAAATGTTGGAATAGCCTCTTTTTCAATATTTTTCATATTATTTACTGAATTATATAATAGTGATATCATGTGCACTGTTCAAGTGCTATTAATTTATTTCAACTATGTTGTTGATAATTTTTTTTCTCATGTTTTTATTTATACAAATCAAGTTTAAATTATATGCGTGTTGATGTTATTGGTAAATTTGCTCAAGGTACAAGTAAACAAAAACCAATATTTAAATCAGGCACCTCATAGAAATTATAAATATAAACTCAGTTACCATGAAGCTGATATGTATGTGTTACTATAGCATTAGATGTGCATATTTACATCCACATACTCACTAGCCGTCACAAAATTTAGTTTGGTGCATAAATTAAAGGAAATTTAACTACTTTAAACTTGGGTGTGAAATTAATGAAAAATAAGTGAACACACTTTGTACCTCAGTACACCCGTCCCGCAAGTATCACCCGTAAACAGATATGCAAGTGGCATGAGCACGCAGCACGCAGTAGTACCGATTTGTAATGCATACGCATTGTATTTCATTTTTAATTCATTTTATATTTATTGCTCAAAAACAATTCAGAAATCGTGAGTATTTTGGTATGTTCATAATATTTTTAATAATTTGTACTTTTATGATTATAATGATTAGAGGATTTTTATCATGACAAAAGACTTTATCGTTGAGGAAACCCGAGAGCACCAGCCTGTCCCGAGCGTCGCGATTCAACAAGGAAGCAGCAGATAGTTTCTTTCACAGTTATGTAGATGTTTTGCAGAAACACAACTTCCCTCCTAGTCAAATATACAATTTAGATGAATGTGGGGTTACAACAGTTTTAAAACCTACAAAAATTGTTGCTGAGAAGGGTAAAAAGCAAATTGGGATTGCTGCATCTTCTGAAAGGGGGGAACTGGTAACCTTCGTAGGAATTGTGAATGCAACTGGTGGGATTTTGCCACCAGTCTATGTATACCCAAGGTTAAGACATCCTGAAGATTATTTTGTTGGTGGGATTTCTGGAAGTCTTGCCCTTGGTAGTAAAAGTGGTTGGATGATTAGTGACTTGTTTCCACAAGTTTTGAAACATATTGCCAAACATGTCAAACCATCAAAGGAAAACAAACTTCTACTTTTATTGGACAACCATGATTCTCATGTCAGTTTGGGGGCAATCAACTATTGTCGAGAAAATGGCATTGTTCTTCTATCATTTCCACCACATACCACACACTGTCTCTAGCCACTGGATGTTTGTGTGTATTCCCCTTTCAAAACTCATGATCACATTCTTTCAAGCCCAGGGAGAAAGATAACAATTTCAGATGTAGCTCAGCTAACAAAGACAGCAGTTTTAGCTGCGTTCACTCCTTCAAATATTGCAAATTCATTTGAGAAAACAGGGTTGTGGCCTGTTAACCCTACAACTCTGTCTGCTCAATTTTCCTTAATACTCTGTCTGGGGTCATATTTGACCCCATCCTATAATCCATTAAGAAAATTTTACTGAACTGCCAATATGTATCGGAAATATTTATCAGAATTTGATCCAGTTATTTCCATAGGTATTGCATGGTTTAATGTTTCTTAGTGTTCACTATACAGTATTACACGACATTTGCAGCATTTTGAAAAGTTTCTTTCACTTAACTGCAAACATCATTCAATCACCTCCATCAGAATTTATTCTAGACTCGTCTTCACAGTTTTTGCATGTAGTTAATGTTTCAGAATGTTCCTTGCACACAAATATATTACATCGTTTGCAGATTGAACTGTATTTGGTGTCCTTTGACCGGGGGCAAATGAAGCATCTTCCTCGCTTTCTCATTTGATTGTTTGGGGTTGGTTCTGGATGTTTTTTTTCTAGAATATCACCAAATCCACACATTTTGATGCTACTAACAATAGCCGTGTTTCTTGCTTGTGGTAAACCGACACGGTGCTCCACTTGAGGCTTTGCCATTTCTTTAGCCAACTTCATTAGAAACAGACGTCTCTCTGTTTTCTCTAAGCCTACGCAGAAAAGTCTGTAGGCGTTGAGTGCAGCAAGATCAACGAGATCATAAAATATAGCTAACGGCCAACGTTTCGTTCCCTTTTTTACAGAATAATGACGGCTCACTTGGTCGAGTGTGTCAACGCCTGATTTTGTGGAGTTGTAAAACAATACAACTTCCGGTTTTCTTTTCAAGTTGTTTTCTACTGGTACTGAGAATAACTGATGTTGTGTAGACAAGAGAATCACAGCCTTATTTTTTTTTGGAACATAAGAAACTAATAGTGTTTTGCCACTGCATGCAAATTTGGTGGTGTTTTCTTCTCTAGTTTTTGAAGGTAGCATCTCATTTGGGATTTCTTTTCGTGAAGAGCGTAGAGTGCCTACAAGAGTTAAGTTCATTTTCAACAATTCTTGACCTAAGTCAAAGCTCGTGAAAAAATTGTCAGTGGTAATGTTTCTGCCACTCTGAGCTAGATGTTTCACTAAATCTGTGACCACTCTCTTGCCTTGATTCACTTCCCTTCCATCACATGATTTTCCAGTGTAAATCTGAAGATTCACCAAATAACCATTTTCACAGTCTACAGCACACCAAATCTTAATGCCATACTTTCCTGGCTTGGAAGGAATGTAGACCTTGAAACTACATCGACCTCTGTATACACAAAGATGTTCATCTACAGTAATGTTACTAGAAGGTATAAAAGATGTTTTGCACTGCACAACAAACAAATCAAATAGTTCTTGTATAGGTTCAGCCTTATTTCCAGTCCTTTCTTTTCTTTCAAGTCTTGTGTTGCAATCATCGAAACGAAGGGAACGCAAGATTGCCTGAAATCGTACCCGTGACATAGTAGCACGGAAAAGAGGAATGCCGTATTCACAATCCCAAAATTCTTCAATAGGTTTCCCACGACCCTTTTGTACACCATACATAATCAGCAAACCTAAAAATGAAATTAGCTCGCGCCTGTCTATATTACGCCAGTCTAATAGTTTTCCCGACATTTTCAGTTCATTTCCCCGTTGATTGGTGTACCGAATTATAATATCTATCATTTCATCTGTAAAAAACTGTTTGAAGCAATCAGTAGCCGAGTTAACAACAACTGTAGTAGGAATACTTGATACAAATCGTTGTATGTTGCGAGATGGTAACCTACGAACTGTTGGTTCTTTAGTACTCCAGTCAATATTTCTACTTCTACTTACAATTATTGTATCTTGGTTTTCTCTTTCTTCATCCGAAGTATAATTTTCTTCTACTTCAATTTCATTCAGACAAATGTCATCATTTTCTTCTATTTGTGTCTCTGTCCCATCATCATCAGCATCACTACCATCTGAATCACTGCTGCTATGAAACAAGTCTTCCATAGCTTGTTCTACACTGTAGCCACGTGCAAAATTTACACCTTCCATAACTGAACTAGAATGAATCCCAAAACACCCACACAAAATTGTTATTTAGCTAACAATCTCAATCTACAACTTTGAGGTTAGCTCACAATAACAACAAAGGGTAGCATCACCAACTCAGAGTAGCCAACTAACGTGTACTAAAATCAATGTTGCCAAATTACGCTTTCTGAAATCAGTGTTGTCCACCTGACTGGTGGAATGAAAAGTGTTAGACGGGAAAACCAATTGACAATTACAAACTAAACAATTAGTTGGCAATACAACCAGTTAACTCCCAGTGTCTACCAGTCTTTGTACTCCCACCCGACTCATGTACATTAAAATCTCTGGGATATACATAGGTTTTTGAAATCTTAGCAAAAGTTACATTTAATCTATCTGGGGTCATAAATGACCCCATCTTAACTGTTTTTATGAATTGTATGTAAACAAGTGCGTAGAACTTGTCGTAAATTTCAATGAGCAAACTAATTAATGCTGCAAGAAAAGTCATTAAACTTCAGACTTGTAGATTAAATTTTAGACATCCTTCCGCCACATGAAAGATGCTTGGGGTCCCCAATGACCCCAGACAGAGTTCTAGGGTTAATACACAAATATTTACAGAAAGAGATTTCATGCCAAGCTCAGTTAGCTCAAGTGGTTGTTCTGATAATGCTCTATTCAATCCATCAACTTCATTGGCTAGCACCAGTTGCTCTAATAGTGTTCAATCCCAGCCATCAACTTCGTTGAACCAGCATACGACAGGACTCCTAACAAAACACCACAATGTTGTTAGCCCTCAACATGTGCGTGCTTACCCTAAGACTCCAAGAAATAACCCATTCAACATCTGATTCAGATTCCAGTGAAGATGCAAGTGATGAACTGCCTCTGCCATCTTGGAGTGAAAGTGATGGAGTTGACATTGGTGATTTCCATCTAGTGAAATTTGCAACAAAAAAAACTGTATTCATTATGTTGGCCAAGTGATCTCAGAGTTCACGGGGCTCGTCCAGCTACTTCCATTGGCCCGCAGCTCAAGATGAAAGTGAAGTGGGTATTTGTGACATTGCAACTAAACTACCAAAGCCAATTTCAGAAGGAACTGCACGCACATCTGACATTTTCCATTTTCCTTTTGCATTTCTGCCATTGGTTGTTCTCTAAATATAAAGGAAACACTTCTGATGGATGTTTCATTTTGTATCTTTTTATAACATTGCTAATGGCGACCATTTATGTAAACACACACTCAAATAAATTAGGTGCCAAATCTACCCCATGCTAATAATGAAACTAAACTACCCTACTGGTGGGGCATATATGGCAATGTGTAGTGCTAGTGATGATTTCAAATGCCTGAATTCATAGCTATAGGTAAGTTTAGAACTGACAGAATTGTTGCATTACAGTGCAATATACTAATGACATTGATAAAAAATATTATACTATATTTGTCAACTCAAAAAATAATTTTAAAAAAAAAGTTTTTATTCAAACATGCTGAAAGTGCCCCTCTCTCCCCTAAAAGATTTACTTGTGCATTATATGTACACCACCTAATGCATGATATGGAACAAGTCCTTAGGCATATTGTAACTACGTATACATTAGAATATGAGATGGAACCTTTTAGTATCCAAGATGGCAGGTGAGGTAGAGAATTACAAGCACACTCTAGCAGATGTCATGGCCACTAAAGCTGGCAGACGGTGGCATGCTGTACCAGATAAGTTCATCTTGTAACATTGCAGTCCCCTGCCCTCTACGTGCGTGCGTGTGTTTATAGACAGACCACACGCACACACGCACAAACACACACATGCTTGTACACCAGGGGCGTAGGGAACGGCCTGGACTGTTGAACGTGCATCAGCTTTTCGTAAAGGAATGAGCCACACAAATTTAGAAAATGCATCAATGCAAACTAGCAACATGTTATTTCCATTTTTGCTTCTTGGCAGCGGACCAACAAAATCGATGAACAACTTTTGCATAGGTTTTTCAGCTACTTCTGATGACAAGAAACCAAGTTGTGAATGCTGTGCGGGTTTGCTGAGGGCACAAAGGTGACACAGTTTTACCCTTTCAGAAATTAGGCATGCATGCCTTTCCAGACAAAATGTTTTCTGATGGCTTCAATGGTTTTGTAAATACCTAAATGTGCACCAATAGGTTAAGAATGAAAATAATCAAAAACAAGAGGCTTCAAAACTTTAGGCAACACAATTTTTTTATTTCTTTTTACCCTTGAATACAAGATGCCTTTAGACAATAAGGTTTTTGAGGAATGCTTGCTTTTAGGTTTTGAATAATTTGTAGCAATTCATCACCTGATGGGACTGTATTGTATTAAATGCCAATGGAAAGTTAGTTAAAAGAACATTGCGAGTCGTGTCGACAGAATCCTTTTCAATGCGAGTCGTGTCGACAGAAGACTTTTCAAGTTGGGAATTATCGAACATACGAGATAGAGAGTCTGCGACAACACTTTGCGTACCTCGAATGTGCTGAACTTTAAATTTTATCAGGTACCACTTTCTGCCCCACACAAAATAAAGAGTAGAATAGAAATATGCCGACTGGGGTAAACTACACAACAAAAGTTGATAACCTATTAAGTATATATATTAAAAAAATTAAAATAAAAGGTTAGGAAACTGTAACATAAAATACACACTGATTTCGGGTCAGCCATAACAGAACATATTTATTATAACCAAAAGAAATAAGAGTATTAGTTGAGTATTCGTACAGTCATTACAAAATAAAAGGGGCCCCTTACAAAAAAATATTATTATAACATGTTACATTTTCAATTATTAAAGGAAATTCAACAAAGATACAGTAAATATTAAAAAGACACTATACATTAATTAAATGTTGATTTAGATGACAAATTGGGTAGTTCGACGAAATCGTATGGAGATATAGGTGGCCGAAACAGCTTAACTACCCATGCTGCACGCTTAAAAGGTTTAGTTGTTGAAAACTTTCCTGAGAATTTCGCTGGCGACTCCCATCGCCGTAGAACCACGGGACAAGCCCTGGGCTGCCCAGATGTTATGGACCAAGCTTATAGATCACGCCTCAGGCATGGGCAGAGAGATCGCCAACACCCGGACCGCTAAACAAGTTTATTACAAAAAAAAATAAAAACTATCCCATAAATAATTATAAAACATAATTCCCGGGGAAAATTCAGTAAAACTCACCTAAAGCTGTAATAAAAACTCAACTTTCGACATTGATGTCGAAGGATAATTGCGGAGCACAAAATTTAGTAAGTTACATCATCTCTGATAAAAAGTAGGACGGTACTATCTAACCTTTTTCAAGAGAAAGATGACCGTAGATATGACCATTCTTAGAGATGTGAATTTTAACATTGGTTAGACTTTCCTGCACTTAAGTGTGATAGCTCAATATTAAATTTTAACCACAATATTTATAACAAAAAGGAAAAATTAATTTATAATGTTTAAAGTCTTTTCAGTCCATATGTTTTTCTTTTAAATTCACAAATATTAACAAAAACATAAATACATAATAATAAAAAATTATTTTATACAAAATAATTCCTTACATATTGATACTTATGGTAATAATAATTTTGTTATACGTACTTTAAATAATCGGAAAAGGTAAAAAAAATTAGGTATTACAAAGCAATATAATAAAAAAATGTAGCCTCCCAGTTTGCATTTAAAATTAAACAAATACAGTAGAACCCCTGTCATACACTTTTCAACGGAGGGCACAAAAATGGTGTATGATGCGGGAAAGTGTATGAAAAGGGAATCTAAATAATACATTTAATTTTCGATCTATCATACCAGCACAATGTCAGATTAAACTTAAATACATAATGTGTAACCACCAGAAATGTAAAATACAGTCCATAATCAAGTAAAGCTGACATGAGAAACAGTGGCCTTACAAAATGTTATGAAGTCCTTTCTTGGAAGGGGGGAAAAGTCACCAAGCCTAAACTAGAAATAAAAAAATTAGGCTATTGTAAAAAAGAAAATCAGAAATTTTTGCTTGTTTGTTTCATTTTACAAACAACTTTATCCAACAGAACAATTTTCAATAAAATTTTATCTTGAGAAACGTAAAATCCAAAACAATCCGATCGTAAGAGGCGCAAGGGGGAAAATGCCAATATGTAAAAGTCGCAGTTATAAACTGTAGAAGTATATATAAGAAGGTGGAGGAGTTCTGGGGCAGGGTGGAAGCCTATGGGGCGGATATCATTGTAGCGGTGGAGACATGGTTGGACGAGGAAATTAGAGATGGGGAACTGAAGAGAGCACACTTTGAAATATTTAGAAGGGACAGAAACAGGAATGGAGGAGGGGTAATGGTGTGCATGCGAGAGGGACTCTGTGGTAGGGTTGTATGGGTTGGGGGGAGAGCGGAGTTATTGGAGATGCAGTTCCAGGTAGGAGAGAAAAATGTACGGCTGATTGCGGTGTACCGGCCACCAGGGCAAGGGGATGAAGCCATACGGGAGGTGCAGGACAGGTTGGACATGCTAGGGGAAGGCAAGTGGGTGATAGTGGCGGGGGATCTGAACATGCCAGGGGTGGCATGGGAAAAGGGGCCGGAGGGGATGGGGTCAAGGGAACAGAGATGGGCATCTCAACTGGCAAACAGAGGACTGGAGCAGGTGGTGACTGAAAGCACCAGAAAAGGTGCCAGGAGAGGAGAGCAGGATGACAGGAACCTGTTGGATGTGGTACTTGTGAGACCAATGGAGGCGGTCAGGGGAAGTGTGGTAATGGAGGGCATCAGTGACCACAGGATCCCAGTAGTGGAGTTAGACGTGGGCTGGAGGGAGAAAAGGGTAAGGAGGGGAAACGTGGTAAACTGTTGGGGTAAGGCTGATAGAGTGGGGGCAGAGGCATTCCTGAAGGGGGAATACAGTAGATGGGTAGATATAGAGGACCTCGAAGGTAGATGGGCTGCCTTAAGAAATATTCTGCTGCAGATGGCTACACGTTTTGTACCTCAGAGGAGGGTAGGCCAAGGAGGTGACCCTCCCTACTATGGAAGGGAGTTGAAAGTGTTGAAAAGGAAATGTAGGAGGCTGCATGCGAGGGCAAGGAAGCTTGGGGGAGAGGAGATAGAGGCGGAAATGAAGGCGCTTGGGAAGGAACTAGGGAGGAAATCGCGGGAAGCAAGGGATGCTTACATGGAACAGCTGATGGGGGAAGGGGGGACGGTAAATGGGACGGAGCTCTACAGATACATAAGAAGAGTGAAGGGTGAGGAGGGAATAGGGGTTCTCAGAGGAGGAGGGGGGCAGGAATATACAGAGGACAGGGAAAAGGCAGACTTACTGCAGGAGCAATATCTGGCAGTATTTACAAAGGGGGAGGCATGGGAGGGTAAAGAGGACGACAGTTTAATGGGCAGGAAGGCCTTTGAGCTGCGACTGACAGATGTAATTAAGGTGATCAGGAGGTTGAAAGGGAGAAAGGCAGCTGGGCCAGATGGTATAGGGAATAGTCATTTGAAGTTGGGTGATAGGGAGATTGGGAAGTACCTGTTGGAGGTTTTCAAGCAGTCTCTGGAGGAGGGGAAACTACCAATGGAATGGAAGGAGGCAGTGGTAGTTCCCATCTACAAGGGGGGAAATGATAAGGCGGAGCCAGGAAGTTACAGGCCGGTCAGTTTGACGTCCTGTGTAGGAAAAGTGATGGAGAGGTTGGTAGGAAGGTACGTAAAGGGGGAAATGGAAGATCTGGGGTGGGTGGATAACAGGCAGCATGGATTCAGGATGGGGTTTTCATGCGAGACCCAGATGACTGGGCTGTTGGAAGACCTGGTGGAAGCGGTGGACGGGGGGAAGCAGATAGATGCAATCTTTATAGATTTTGAAAAGGCGTTTGATAAGGTCCCCCATAGGAGGTTAATGGAAAAGGTTGAGTTGCTGGTGAGGGATGGAAGGGTGGTAAACTGGGTGGGTGATTTCCTGAGGAATAGGAGACAAAGAGTGAGAGTGGGTGAGGAAAGCTCCGAGGAGGGGGAAGTGACGTCGGGGGTGCCACAGGGGAGTGTGCTGGGGCCTCTGTTGTTCACAATTATGATAAACGATCTGGGGGAGGGCATGAAAGCCAGATGGAGGCTATTTGCAGATGACTGTGTAGTGTATGAGGTTGTGGGGGAAGGGGGATGTTTAGCAGAGGACTTGATAAGGTTGGAGCAATGGACGGAGAAAAATGGAATGTCCTTGAATGTTGGTAAGACAAAAGTTGTCAGATTTACAAAGAGGAGGAAAGTCACACGAAATGTATATTACTGGAAGGGGCAGGAGATAAGAGAGGCAGCAGGATATAAGTACCTGGGGGTGACACTGAAAAATGACCTAGGATGGGCGGAGCACATAGAGGGGGTGGTCAGGAGGGGAAGGCAGGCGCTGGGGTTGCTTGGTAGGACCCTGCAGGGAGCTGGGAGGAGGACAAAGGAGAAGGCATACTCCACATTGGTCAGGCCAATGTTGGAGTATGCGGCGGCGGTCTGGGACCCCTACCTGGTGACTGAGGTGAAGGAGCTGGAGGGGGTGCAGCGCAGAGCGGCTAGGTGGGTGATGGGAATGTGGAGAAGGAGGGAGGGGCAGGATGGGAAACTGCATAGCCCAACGGAAATGATTAAGGAGTTGGGGTGGGAAACGTTACAGAGGAGAAGAAGAGTGGAAAGGTTGGTCAGGATGTTCAAGGTGCTGAAGGGGGAAGGGGGATGGGGGCAATTGGGAAGCAAAGTACATAGAGGGGAGTACAGAGGACGAAGAGACCACAGATGTAAGCTCCAGAGGGTGTGGAGGCGGACAGAGAGAGGGCGGAACACCTTCCTGGTGAGGACGGGGAGGGAGTGGAATGGGCTGGGGGAGGAAATGGTGGAGGTCAGGGATGGGAGGGAGCTGAGGAGAAAGCTGATGGAGGGGGGGGGGAGAGGGGAGTGAGTGGGAGTTCTTGCCACCGGGTGAAAGCCCAATTGCAGGTTAATAAGTAAATAATAAAAAAATAACAAACGGGTATATTCAGTTCATTTGCTTGTTTGTTTCATTTTACAAACAACTTTATCCAACAGAACAATTTTCAATAAAATTTTATCTTGAGGAACGTAAAATCCAAAACAATCCGAACGTAAGAAAACAATAACAAACGGGTATATTCAGTTCAAAGATTAATGAACGCACAAAATATGAGATCCGTGCCTTGGTAAAGCGCGTGCACCATTTTCATTATCATTGCTAGTTTGCGCCACTAGTCTCACTAGGTGCTGGCCATAGATGTTACTAGCGAAGTGCACAGTCTTCCTGATACTATCCATATCTATGGTGGGATAAAGTTATTTTCTTACGTTCGCAAAGGTAAACAATGAACGTTTTTCAAAATAAAAGCATTAAAATGTAGTTTATCCGGAGGAATATAACAAAATTTTGTGAATTTTAGGACTTTTCCGCTTCGTAAAAACGTATGAAACGGGAAATTAATGATTTTATAAGTGTATGTTCCGGGAAAGTAAACCATTGTAAATATAGTACTTTAGGCGGAACCAAAATTAATCGGCGTATGAAACGGGAACGTATCATCGAGGTTCTACTGTATATAAGCAACAATGGGCGCATGCCCACACAAGTGCACAGTGGCACATAATAAAATGATCCAGAACTACCCCGCTCTCCTTACTTAACTATCTTGTGTGCACACTGGGATTTATGTTCTTTAAGTGTGGGTTTAATGTAATTAACAGGGTTCTGTATTTTTTCTAATAATTATTTTTTCTGATCTATGTAGATACAGTATTGGTTTTCTGAGGCAGAAAAATTTTCTGCAACAGCAATATTGCCAAACAAACTTTCAAAGAACACAATCATTTGTATTTAAAATTTTTTATTTACAATTCAAAATTTTAATAACCAATTACAAAATATTCACATTGACAATGTTATATGTATATGCATGTGTCTAATATAATAACTACACATTGTAAGAAATTGCTTCAATTTTAAGAAATTCCAAAAATACAAAACTGGAAAGGCAAACATCAATGAACACACACAAAGTCAACGCCAAGAAGCAACTTGATCACGGCCGTGGGTCGTCGAACCTAAAGAAAAGAAATGGGTGATTATTTTACATATTCACAGAATTCTTCACACCACACAAGAACACACAAGACTGGTTATAAATTGAGAGTACAATCCAACGAGGGGAAGATGAAATGAACAGAAAACTACAGCCAGTTCATCTTGTAACATTGCAGTCCCCTGCCCTCTACGCGCGGTGTGCGTTTATAGATAGCCCACATGCACAAACACACACGTGCTTATACACACACGCATGCGCGTGCACACATACACACCAAACATTTCATAATACAATTACATATTCTAATAAAACTGAAATACAAGCATTAAAAATGTCTTAAAACAGCAAAACAGTAGGCCTGTGCGAATATTCGAATTTTTGAATATCAAAACAAATAGTTTATTATTCGTATTCGATTCGATTTCGAATAATAACACTAGTGATGGGCCGAGACTCGAAAATTCGAGTCGAGTCGAGCGAGTAGCATCAGCTCGGCTCGGCTCGGCATTCGAGTTTATTTTACTCGACGGGGCGAAACTCGAAAGGAAATTGGATAAAACTCGATGATAAAATATAATAAAATTGAATTACAATTCTTAATATCTCCTTACGTGACTTCAGCCGACACTAAAAATACGTACGTAAGACCGAAACACGTACTTAAAAACAATTACGACAATCGGCCATATTATTTATATTTTAGTTTTACATATTGCCAACTTAACAGGTGTGACCACATAGCAAAGAAGACGAACACATTTTTAATAAACAAAACACAAATTAAATTTTATAATCTTAATATCGGCCCAAATATTACTTTTTTTTATAGTAAATCCGTGCTACAATCGGCGCAACGTTACAATAATAAATTAACGGTAGCGTTATATTTGTGTTACAGAGCGCATGTTTGCGACTGATACGCCACCAATCACGAAATGGCAGTTAAAAAAAACAACTGTGCTCCACTAATTTTAGGAAGTGTAGGGTGGCGAACATGAATTTTTTTTCCGTGTTTGTTTACACTATTACGTTCGGCGAGAGTGCATTTTGTATAATTGTTTGCTATCCAAATTAAGTGGCAAGTTAAAATTAATTATGAAGTATAAAGTATTTTATAAAGTGTAACTATTTAATACAAATACAAAAGCATGGATTGGTTGGAAGTGCCAGCTTGCGATTGGCTGGCAACGTAACGGCGTTAGTGTTGTAGCAATAATCTTTAAATGTATTATATTTGTTATGGGAACGTTTATTGTAATGTTGCGTTAATTGTAGCACGGCCTTACACTTCCCATAAGTGAAAGTTTTCAAAAATGTTCTAATGATTGTGTGAAACGTAACCTAACCTTCGCGCCAACAAGCCTAAATTATATTCATTTTTTTATTGACTCGTGAATGCTGCAGGCCGCAGCTAACTCGTTCGGTCCAAAATAAGGTAAATATGTAGTTGAGCGGTATTTGCGAAAAAAAATGTTAAAAACTTAAAATACTTTAATTATATGCTCTTTAAATTCCTCTTTTCATTAAAGCCGGCAGATATAAGAAATTCCAAATACTTTATGAGATATCGAATTTTTTAATTTTCATAGTTGGGCGATATTTGTTAAATAAAATTTAAAAATTCTGAAAATACTTTAATTATATGCTCTTTAAATTCCTCTTTTCATTAAAGCCGGCAGATATAAGAAATTCCAAATACTTTATGAGATATCGAATTTTTTAATTTTCATAGTTGGGCGATATTTGTTAAATAAAATTTAAAAATTCTGAAAATACTTTAATTATATGCTCTTAAAATTCCTCTTTTCATTAAAGCCGGCAGATATAAGAAATTCCAAATACTTTAGGAGATATCAAATTTTTTTAATTTTCATAGTTGGGCAATATTTGTTAAATAAAATTTAAAAATTCAAAAAATACTTTTTTCTATGCTCTATACCTCAATTATTGAATTGTATTATATCAGTTAAGAATTTATTCTAAATGAATTATTTGTATTAATACTTGTATTTTAAATATATTTGATTACGTGGGCCAGTCTAAGGACTCTTAGCAGTAAAGTGCAAATATTCAAGCTCTACTTAAGTGTCAAAGATTCAAATAAAAATTCAGACTCGAATCGACTCGACTTGAATTTATGATCTACAAACTCGACTCGAATCGACTCGAACTAATTATTGTATAATTCGACTCGACTCGACTCGACTTAAAAATTTGCAGGTTCGTACATCTCTAAATAACACTTCGAAAAAACGAATATTCAGTCATTTACGAAAAAGGCTGAACGGGATCACTGAAACCGGGAAACATTTCGGGATCACGGAGGTTTCTCTCGTTGGGCGGGGGCAAAAGTTCCGCGGGATTTATTTTCGTAATGTTTTAGAGTTATGTAGGTGGAGTTATTCCACTACATTTGCCAAGAACTTACCGTATATACTCGTGTATAGCGCGCCCTTTTTTCCCCTCAAGTAAAGGAAAAAAACAAGGATGCGCGCTATACACGGGGAAAAAAAAAGGTTGGTAGGGGGTGATGGGGAGGAGGAGTGGTAGTCAATAACTGCCGGGTGATGGGTGACATTTCTGGCCAGCCCCCACACACACGCACAAGCAACGAGGCATCTTTCACACACACATACACACACACACACACAGTGCGCGCGCAAGCTTGCACATCACGGTCTTTTGTTTACTTTTAGACCTCCCCCCTCTACAGAAAGCCAGCGCAGCAGCTAGTAAAAAAAAGAGAGAGAGACAGAGAGAGACAGAGAGAGAGACAGAGAGAGAGTTAGTTGTTGTCACCAGTCCCCAGCCCACTTCCTTTGCTTCCTCGTCCCAGCAGCTACCTGTGAGTCATCTAGTCCTCCGCGCCAGCTTAGCAACGGTGACGGGAGTGGTGGTGTTTAGTCCTGTCAACTGTCAAGGTTACTTGATGGTCATAGTCCCTATCCTGCCTGCCTCCCTCCCTCCCTCCCTTGTACCAGTTGTGATGATACAGCGCTTCATTATCTTCCGTCCATACAGCAGAGTTTAGCTTGCTCGTGTCGTTTCAGATGGTACAGTAGGCCACAAAAGTTTCGCTTTCAGGTGGAAGAGTATTTAATTTAAGTATTTTCCTGACACATCACCACACATTAATTTAAGTAATCATTTGTTTCATAAGTAATTACTTAACAGGTACCACAAAATGTTAGTAAAATTTATTTATGGGAAAAAAAAATTAATTTTTTTTCTTTGGAATTTGTTGCAAAAATCGTGGTGCGCGCAATACACGAGGGTGCGCTATACATGAGTAAATACGGTACTTAAAAGCTTGCGATCACGTTACATGGTATATCCACGGTTAAAAGATTCACTAATTGAGGATGAAAAAAAAAATATATGGGTTGAAAATTTGTGCAGGGAGGTATGTAAGCTGTGTAAGCTGAACACAGTAGCTGAAACTATAACTGAGAAAAGTGAGGCTACAAGTGAAATGCCTATTAAGAAGTCATCTCTGTGGGCCTACGTGAAACCTTCAACAGCAGCTCAGCCTTTCAGTTTCTGGTCAGAGAAGGGGCGCACTTGTTTCCGAAACATAGCTGTGGTAGCAAGAAAGTACTTGCCTATACCTGCCACACAAGTGTGCATTGAGAGACTTTTCTCAACAGCTGGCAACATTGTGACGTGTAGAAGAGAGAGTCTACTACCCGAAAATGTAGATCAGCTTGTGTTTCTCCACAAAAATTTAAATTAGCTAATATGTAGTGATGAGACAAGACTCTTTTTAATACGAATTAATTATAAAATTGGAGAATCTTAAAATTTTATGTACTGTCAGTTTTTTGATTCTACATACATTGTATCAGTAAATACAGTATGTACTTGTTATCATATTGTAATGTGATGTGATATAACATGTTTTATGGGATTTCAATTCTCATTCCAATTATTCGAACTTAATATTCATATTCGAGAATAATTTGGTATTCGTATTCGAATTCTATTCGAAATAAAAAACTGATATTCGCACAGGCTTACAAAATAGTCATTATTTAAACAAATTTCATTATTACATCACATACATTGCTAAAGTTCCCAAAAAAAAAATTAAATAACCCACACTGGTAAACATTAACAATGAATGACGGCGACAGCGTGAACACATAGTTATTGTAATGTAAGATGGAAACTGTTATTTTTTCACAAACCAGTAGGAATTGAGAAACCTTCCTTGCAGGGTTAATTCAGGAACATCTCTAGTATATAGAAAACAAATATTCTTATTTAATGTGGGTAAATAATGAATAGCGGCAGCAGAGTAAGGGCACAGCTATTGTAATGTAAGATAGACAATTTTAATATTTTCACAAACTAGTAAGAAATATGTAGGGGTAGTCAAATTTTGTTAATGACGAAATTGCGAAATTTTAAAAAAATCACTTGCACATGAGGTGTAATACAAATAACCTTACTTGGTAGTGATAAGACGTTAATATACTGCATTTTGTTTTAACGAAATATGCTGTGATGCGCGAAATCCGTAGTTTTTCAAGAAATATGACGAAATCGCGATATTTACGCGAAATTAACCTTTTTTATCGCAAAAAATCATGTTGAATCATTCTGGAACCTGCACAAAACGTTTATTATTTCAAGCGTTTATATGTGAAACGCCATCTTTGCTTTTGTTTTTCTTTAGCACCCATAGAGTAGAGTGGCAATAAACATCATCACTTTAGCTACTGGTGGACAAATCACAGATGGAGTTGGTAGTTAAGAGTGTCGAAATGTTCTATGATTTTATTTTCTCGAGTACGTGTCTGTCGAGTTTAAGTTCTTTATTTCCGAGTGTACGCAATTTTGTATCTTTTCCGCATTCCATATCGTTTTCCGTTAAAGTTTTTGTGGCATGTTGGTCATATTACCGTGGTCACTGAGGATAAACCTATAAAATGCCGAATGTTTTTTTGAAAGAGCTAAAGAATATGATAACGAAGGATTTTACGTGTTCAGTAAAGAAAAAGGCATCATGATGTGCAAGTTCTGTAATGTGCAAGTCGACTGGAAAAGACAAGACACGTGTGAAAAACACTGTAAATTTCGAGCATCACACAAGGTGAACAAAGATAGGTGTCAAGCATCGGGTTCTGGAACTAAGCGTCAAGTTACTCTAGAACCATATATTTCACGAATAAAAATTATTACATCCAGACGTAAGCCTACTCAGTCTCCGTCGTCGCACACGTTCCTACGAGACGTAGAAGGCCATAAAACGACAAAAATTACATTATTTTGCCGACCACACATGCGTCTGGTGACGCCATCGTCGATAGGCCTTAACTCACTCTTTGTTCCTTTCTCTGAATCGGCCAAATGCAGTCCAGAAAAATAGCGTCACTTCCATATTAGCCAATCAAATCATAACTTTCAAAATGCTAATTGTTGTATCTGGGCGTCCTAGCCGAGACAACTGTTTATTTTCGTAGTTGTCACGGCAACGCACGAAAATAAATGCCGGCCAAGAGTGCCAACATATACATGAACAAATACCGCACACGCAGTTGAAGCGGTGAAAAACGTAAATAAAAAAAACAATTCTCTGTACTGTTGAATAAGTACAGTGTTTTGGTGGCGACTAGTTTGCAGGAAATATATACCGTATATACTCGTGTATAGCGCGCCCTTTTTTCCCCTCAAGTAAAGGAAAAAAATAAGGATGCGCGCTATACACGGAAAAATAAAATTTGTGTGTGTGGGGGGGGGGGGAGGCGGGGAGGAGGAGTGGAAGTTGTTAACTGCCGGGTGACGGGTGACGTTTCTGGCCAGCCCCCACACATACGCACAACCAACAAGGCCTCTGTTTCACACACACACAGACTCACAACCTGGTCTCTCGCACACACACACACATGCTCACAGCACACACACACACGTGCGCACGCGCGTGCAAGCTCGCACATCATGGTCTCTTGTTTATTTTTAGACCTCCCCCCTTTACAGAAAGCCAGCTCAGAAACTAGTAAAAACTGAGAGAGAGAATGTTGTCACCAGTTCCCCCCCCCCCCCCCCCCTCCAGGCTTCCTCCATTCCTCGTCCCAGCAGCGACCGGTGAGTCATCTAGTTCTCCACGCCAGCTTAGCAACGTAGCGCGGCACGCCTGCCTCCCTCCCTCCCTCCCTCCCTCCCTTGTACCAGTTGTGACGATACAGCGCTTCATTATCTTCCGTCTACACAGCAGAGTTTAAGTATTTTCCTGACGCATCACCACACATCAATTTAAATAATCAGGTACCACAAAATGTTGGTAAAATTTATTTATGGGGGAAAAAAATTCAATTTTTTTTTCTTTGGAATTTGTTGCAAAAATCGTGGTGCGCGCTATACACGAGTAAATACGGTAATAGCTGATTTTCAGAGATAGTCGAAACGGACTTGAGCCACTAACGTTTTTGATCAGTTTCCGATTTTTTTTTGTATGTAATGTTGAGAATTTTAATTACATATGCAGCTTGCTAAATTTTAGATGTACATGTTTAACTTTAAAACGTTGTTTTTGATAAAATTTTGACAAAATAAAACAATAATTCCATCAAACATATATATGTGTATAAAATTATAATGACGAAATAGTTATTTTTTCTAACTAAACAATTTTTTTTTCACCGAAATTTTGCACCGAAATAACTCTTTTTGTTCACTGAAATGGGCCTTTTTTATTTACCATTTTTCATTGGTCCTAGAAATATGAAACCATCCCTTGGGAGTAAATTTAGGTATGTGTTAGTGTACGAAAACAATGTTTTCCAATTATTTTCTTATCGTTCTAAAAAGCCGCAACGGCCGATAATTACAGAATTTTTTTGATGGTCTTGTAGTACACTGTAAAGTACTTGAGAGTAGGTAGGAGCAAGCAGACACTCACTTGTACACGTGAGTGTTGGCCGTGTTGACAGAGGCGAGGTCCAGGGGCGTCAGCAGGATGTACTGCGAGCTCTTGTTCTTGTCTGCATACGTCTGGAGCAGCTTCAGCACGGTGTTGCGGTTCACCTTGTCCTGAATCACAACGCATTCCAGTTCCTGAACAACCCCGCTGTGCTCTTGTTACCTTGTTACCAGTTGCCTCAGGTTGGCAATGGTTCAAGTATATTTGTAGGTATACAGCTATATATAGTTTTTTTAAATGAATGTTATGAAGCATACAGACTTTAGAACAGGTTTAATATGTGCATGATAAGGAACGTTAGAGTATTTCACAACAGCCATGGTCAGTTTCCCGATTGTAATTTTAATAAACTGCAAAAAGTTAGTTTAAATTAACTGGTTTGTTTTCTTTCTATTAGCACTACCTATTACATGCTTAACTATAATATTTGATGATGATAACGTGTTGGATAAACTTCTGGAATCTCACATTGTATGCTCAGGGGGGGGGGGGGGGGAGGGGGGGGGGGAGACTAAGGCTTCGGGGAAGCGGGTGTAGACAGCAAGTTTCGGGCAGCTGTGTGATTTGACCCTCTTGGCAGTGTGCGTGTGGGAAATTTTAGTCAGCCTTGACCTTGGAAGTAGGTCAAGGATGGAAAACCTAAACAATGCTCGCTGTGCTGCTACTGTTACACACCACCTACCTGAACAACCCAACTATGCTCCTGTTACACACCAACTCCATGAACAACCACACTGTGCTACTGCCACACACCACCATTCTGTGTGCTTGTGTCTCTCAATGAATATGCTGATCCATTCAGTGCCAGCAAGGATAACTGAGACGTGAGAAAGCACAAAATCCTGGAACATGTTTGATGTGTCAAGCCAGTGTAGCTTCCATGTCGCTTCTAGCACTACAAACCCTTTTATCAGCTTATGAGGCACGTGGGAGATGAAACCTACCTACCATCCTTGAATGACGTAAAGCTTACTTCAGTAACCATGAGAAATGGTGTCAAACTGTGGAATACAATCAGTAACATAAATAAACTGCTTCTTTCCAGCTTATTAGGACCCTTTATATTCATCAATCAAAACTTATAGAACAAGTCGCAGTTTAGGTAAAGTATTTCTTTGCTGCATTCAGGTGGAGTACCTAGAAATGTCAGATCATCAGCAATAGGCCAGTGGGCTTGCTCACATGCAAACCACCAAATTACGTCAACTCACCATTACCATCTTGCGTCCCTTGGACCTGCTATGGCCAAACTTATTTGGGATAGATATGAATATGGATTAACTGAAGCTCGTACTGCAATTGTTAGCGACCGCGAGGCACTCACCATGAACACGTCGAACTCGTCGAGGAAGTAGAAAGGCGGGCGCACGATCTGCCACAGCGCCATGATGAAGGAGACGGTGGAGTAGGAGCGCTCGCCCCCCGACAGTGACTCGGTGCAGCACTGTTCTCCCGAGGCCTTGTTGCTGGGCGGCTGCACTTCCAGCGCCAGAGTCTTCTCCTGGTAGTTGATCCTCACCTTTCCCTGCACAAGCCGACACCCTGCATTCAATCACCAACACTTGCTTACATGCTTGTGTTGTATATGTCAGCTAGTATGTTTGTGTTGCAAATGTTAGCTTGTAAGATTGTGTTGCAAATGTCAATTGCATGTTTGTGTTGCAAAGGTTAGCTTGTAAGATTGTGTTGCAAATGTCAATTGCATGTTTCTGTTGCAAAGGTTAGCTTGTAAGATTGTGTTGCAAATGTCAATTGCATGTTTGTGTTGCAAAGGTTAGCTGAGTTGTGTTGTGTTGCAAATGTCTGCTAGTATGTTTGTTTTGCAAATGTTAGCTTGAGTGTTGTGTAGTAAATATCAGCTTGTATGTTTGTGTTGTAAATATATATACGTATAAATGTCTGAAGTAAAAATGAATTGTTTAGTAAAAAATCTGTCATGAGGTGCGTGTAAAGCATCATGAACTGTGCTGTTAGCTACATCTGCCGCCTGGACAGGGCTGGTCAGTGAAGTGGCAGTCTGCCGCCTAGTTGGAGCTCGGCAAGAGGGGGAATATGAAAATAAACCAGCCAGAGAACAAAAAAAAAGTTATAAGGGGTCATAGGAGTGAATAGTTTTTTGTGTGTGTGTGTGTGTGTGTGTGTGTGAGTATGTCTGTGAGAGTGTGTGTGTGTGAGAGAGAGAGAGTGAGTGTGTGTGTGTGTGTGTGTGTGTGTGTTTGAGTGCACGTGGGCATGCAGCAGTGTTTATGAATCAATCGCTCTTACTCTCTCATCATTGTAAATGCCCGCGATCTGGTACCGTACTGAAGCAATGATTCTATCTCCACTAGTTTTTTGAACTCAATTGTGTCTAAACATTGTTTTTGCATGAGATTTCCTTGGTTCTCTTGTGCAACATTTTATTAATGAAAAACTGCTGTAAAGAGCATACTTGTTTTTATTGATAGAACTGACAAACATCTTTACAAGGAAATAGCCAGAGGTCATTTCTCTCTCAGAGAAGGTAGGGGGTGAGGGGTGTGTGTTTTTTTTACATTTTGCCTGGCCTCGTGAAATCTTTTGTGCAAGGTTGTGATGACTGCCAGTTGTGCGAACCTCCGTGTCAGTCTAACTCATTGTTGTATTCTGCAAGTTTGCCTAAACTGCCCTGGATACTGCTCATTTACATATATTTGGACCTCTTGTGAGATCAAAAAAAGGGCAATGTGTGTATCCTGATCATATTAGATATGTTTCTTAATTTGTTTTTCTGCTCCCAATGAGAAATTTGAGGGTTCGTCGGTAGATAAAGTTTCAGCTAATCAAGTGTAGAAGCAATTTGGAGCTCCTCTTTTATTTTTAACTTTGGACACCTCAAAATAATTCCAATCAGTGGTCTACAAAATGTGTTTTGAGTGGTTGATTTGGCCTATTTAAAGTACACCTTATTTTCCTAAAGGGAACATGGTTGCGAAACGTCGTGATGCTGCTCATGTTAGGCATTATTTTCACCCAGGTGACCACGTGTGCTGCCAGAACTATGAGTGACTCACACTGCAGCTAATGTAAGCAGTAAGCTGATACCTCGTTTTCTACTATTTTTGTTTGTATGAATATCTATCTGGGAAATGACTGTCATTTTATTACCATGACAGCAAATCACAATCTCATTTAACTACTTTAAACAAATATGGCATGGAATAACCTCAAACGCAAACCACACAAGCATTATCACTGTGAAAACAACATATATTTCAGCCAGTTACGACCAAATGCCAATTCTATAATACTATGGCTTGCAAACATAGAAATAATACTAGGCTCTGCATAAAATGGTTCACGATTTATCTATCAAGTTAAAACAGGTAAAATATAATTTTAATTTTACATAAAAAAACAAATCATAAATCACAAAAGGAAACAATCTCTAGCCTAACTTGCGGATATAAACGGTACATGTTAACGGCCGTGGCGAAGGCTCAGAACAACTTGCGAAAGTGTGAACCCCAGCGAAGGTACAATGGACCAGTTTCTAAATCTGGTTTGTATTACAGTAAACTCCCTATTATCCGCGCATGCTATGAAAAAATACAGCAAATATGTAAATCTGTATTTTATTACAAGTGAGCATATTTGAACTCTACTGACGAGTGTATTGTGTGCAGTATACAGTAAAACGCCACAGGCCTTCTCGGAACTCACACAGTAGGCTGGCATGCGTAATTATTCAGTAAAATACAAAAATTTTAGTATCATCAAAAAAATTTTACTGTTAATTGTAACGTTTACTGTACATACATTTTTAGATTTTTAAGTTGAAATTAATGTTTCCTTTTTTGTTTCCCATTTTCGTCTATTTGCGGATTATCCGTGATTTTCACTATCCGCGGTGACCCTTCTGCCATTAATTTACTCTTGGTTCGGTTTACCAAACCTCACCAAGGTAAATTACGACGGAAGACTCCAGGACCTTAGGCTCAATGGCACGGCACTTTGTTGTATTGAATAAATAATGAGTAGAGAGGAAATATGCCGACTGGGAAAACTACCGAACAAAAGTTGATAACCTGTTAAGAATTTATATAGATAAGAATTTAATTAAAAAGGTTAGGTAAATGCAACATAAAATACACAGATATCGGGTCAGCCATAACAAAACATATTTATTTAAAACACAATAAAGAGTATTAATTGAGTATTCGTACAGTCAAAACAAAAATGGGGCCCCAAAACAAAAATATTTACTTAGTTACATCTTCAAAATAATTATTACTTAGTTACATTTTCAAAAAAATATGATTACTTAGTTACATTTTCAAAATAATTAACGTAAATTTAAGATACAGAAAGAATTAAAATATTGCTCAGGAATTAAATGTAGATTACGATGCCAAAGGGGTAGTTTGATGAACTAGTCGATGAAATTGCAAGATACGCGTGGCCGAAACAGGTTAACTACCCATGCTGCATGCTTAGGATTTAGTCGTCGAAAACTTTCCTGGGATATTTGTTGGCGGCTCCCATCGCCGTAGAACCACGGGACAAGCCCTGGGGTACCCAGATGTTATGGGCGAAGCTTATGGATCACACCTCAGGCATGGGGCAGCGGGAAGTCGCCAACACCCGGACCGCTAATGCGGTAGTAAATACACAACTTTCGACATGGATGTCGATGGATACGTGACGAGCACAAAAATTTTTGAAGTCTACATTATGGCTGACAAAAACAGAAAGGAAAGGACTACCTTTTCCTTTCCAATATGAAGATGACCATAGATATGACAATACGTAGAGATGAGAAACTTAAAAAGTTACACTTTCCTGCACTTAAGTGCAATAACTCAATAATTAATCTTAACCACAATATTAATGTAAACAAAAGGAAAATTTAATTTATGATGTTTAAAGTCTTTTAAAGTCTTTTAAAGTCCATATGTTTTTCTTTTAAATCCACAAAGCTTAACAAAGACATAAATATATTTTAACAAAAAAAAAAAAGATTTTTATACAACAACAATTATTTCTTACAAATTGATACTTAAAAATAATAATAATTTCATTATACTTCAAATAATCAAAAAAGTTAAAAACAATTAGGTATTAAAAAAAAGATATAATAAAAAGTAGCCTCCCAGTTTGCATTTAATTAAACAACATATATAAGCAATAATGGGCGCATGCCCACACAACAAGTGCACAACGGCACACACTCCCCCCCTCAAAGCACACCACAGCTGGCAGATGGCAATAGTGCACTAACTAAAACTAAAATACCCATGACAAAGGTAACACCCAAAAATAAAGCAAAATTAACATTACACAAGATACAATTAATCCACGGTGGAGGATGATGCTAAGGGAATCAAGATAGTACCTGCAGGTATAGGAGAGGAAGAGACAGGAGGGTTGGTCGTTTGAGACCGAAACTTGAACCAAAGAGTAAGACTGAGAATAAAAATGGCAAAGCCAACCAGAGCAGATAAGGATACAGCAACAATGTTAAGGTAGGAACTGGATTCAACTTGCTGGTGAGGTCGTAGAAGATTAATCACATCATGAAAAGATGCACCACTGGGTTGCGATATTAAAAGATTACTGATATCTTTAACAATGGAGTTATTTAAGGTTAAATTAGTGAATGGTGCAAAAGTCAACTTACTTACATTAAAATCTACTTTAGGAATATGTATAGTAGGCAATGTTAAATTGAAAGTCAAGGATGAACTAACAGAACCAAAAGTTCTAAAAAAAGGACTTACAATATCACAATGTGAGGCATTACTGATAAAACCACTACCGATTATTGGTATGGTAAACGGTGAAAGAGATTTGGTGGTCATTCGACATAAAAAGGTAACATCTATGGATGTGTTGCTTGCAAAAATCCACAACGAATTTGTCTTCAGGAAGAAAGGTAGTTGCAGGGAAACAATAGATTTATCACAAAATTCAAAGAAAGGTTTGCCAAGAAAAAGGTTAAATTCACAACTATTGACATGGGAATCAAAAAAAGGAAAAACAGAGGGACATAAAGTTATGCCATGTTTCTTACAACCAGACAGAACATTAGTGTCAACAGTAGCAAAAAGTTTTCTGTCAGGACTAACTAACAGGATATCGTGAACCTTAAGAAACAGGTAATGGTTAAGTTTGTGAAAGAAAAATGGAAAAGCAAAAACACGGTATGACTCAAAACTGCTGTCCTTATTGGCAAGAGGTATGTTAATGACAACATTCAATGAACCATTAAAAATTACTGCTTGGACCGAACTAAGACCATAAAACATATATAGATTATCAAAAGAAACTGGAGCAAACATGTGTAAGGGTAAAGAGATTAAATGTTGAACCTTTTCTAGAATGTTGATAAAAACCTTTGGTTGCAACAAAACAGAGCTTAATTTGCCATGTACACTACTTTCAATGGCTTGCCTCAAATCAGAAAGTTCAACACGTGCAGTGGATAGGGCTTCACTAATTCTAAATAAAAGGGTATTTAAATCAACTCGCCAATTCACCAACATGATTTTATCCCAAATCTCATGAATAGTATTATTAAAAAGCTTAAAAAATGCATTGTGGCTATCAAGATAATGTTCAGCTAGATTTCTCACAAGTCTTGTGTTATTAATCACTCTTTCTTCTAAATGTTGCACAACAAACATATGGTTCACAACACTGGCCGAAATTTCATCCTGACTAAGTGATACTTCCTTGAGACGTTCTTCCAAACTAATTAAGTCATCATTGTCAAGAGTTCCAAAGACAGTTTTCAAAATTTTTCCACCGAAATTAAGCAAACCGCGATTAGTGCGCAAATGTTTTCGAGGCAACAAAGAAGTCATTGCACTGGTCTCTGATTTATATGCATTAAAATTATCTTCAAGTTGGTGGATCACAAAAGCAAAGTTTTCATTCCATGAATCGTTTTCCATAAGGTGCACATTGTTTACTTTAATTATGTCATTTAACGCCACCTCCAATTGATTACTTTGATTTTCCAATTGTATCAAGTCAAAATTCAACACGACGGAATAGAAATTGTCTGAGAACAACAGTGGATCTTCCTTTTCAAATATAATACCAGAGTTGAGAGGGTTTACCGTAACATCGCTGAGAACCAAATAGAAGAGACACGAAAGAAGACTCCCCGCCCCGAACATGGCGAAGGTGCCCAACATCCCGGAGCAGACGGAAAAAATACACTAAAACACATAACCAAAAAATATGTGGTCACAAACATATCGACCCGAGATCCCACATAACAACTGGAAAATATTAACCCAAGAAACAAACAAACAAAAAAATTACCCTTACATGTAAATACAATAACATACTACATTATGCACCCAAACTTGTTCCCATGAAATGAGATTAAAAAAAATATAAAAAAAAAATGTTGCAACAATTTAAAAAACTAGTACCATGGTTTTTTATTTACTTATTTTTATGACTCGAGTTCAAAAGTTACGAGGGACTCAAAGACTAGGACACGTGGGTGATCAGTCCACGATCAACTGAGTCAAAGACCCAAATAACAAAACAACGCCAACAGTAGGACACAAAGTTAGGCGGCCGTTCCTAAACAATGCACACTTAAACTGAAGGCTGGGAATAATACCTTTTTAAATGGGAAATGTGAGCTCTCGTCACATAAACTCCCGTTTCAGGATTTACTAGACTAGCTGTAACAGGGGTAAGAAAGCGCTGGATCTGGTATGGACCTGACCAACGAAAAGACAATTTAGCCATTCTCTTATCAACTGCTTTGCTGGTAGGGTGTGCTTTGCACAAAACCAGATCACCTGGCCGAAAGGGATTTGCAATACGATTCTTGTTATACTTAATAAGACTTTTATCATGAGACCGCTTCAAATTCTTGAGGGCAGCTGCCCAAACTTCTTTAACACCTTGTGGATCCTGTGGTAACAAATCATTTAGACACCAAAGATTTGACAAAGGGTTATTTGGAGCAAAAGTAAACATTAAGTTAAATGGTGTAGATTTATGAGATTCATGGCGGGCATAATTGAAAGCCATTTGTAGCCAAACTAAATTCTTGTCCCAACTAGACTGGTCTTTCGCATGGAAAGCAATTAATGCTGAACGGAGATTACGATTGAATCTTTCCGCATGCGAAGGCGGAGGATAGTATGGAGACAAGGTAATGCGGCGTATGCCTTGGGTGAAACACATATTTTTAAATAATTTTGATGTAAACTGAGATCCGTTGTCAGAAACAATAGTAGATGGAATACCAAAATTTTGAAAAATCTGAGTTTGAAGAGCTTTGATAGTGGAAGGTGCATCAGCTTTTCGAAGTGGAATAAGCCAAACAAATTTGGAAAAGGCGTCAACACAAACTAACAACATATTATGCCCTTGCTTACTCCTTGGCAAAGGGCCAACAAAATCTATGAATAATTTCTGCATTGGCCGTTCAGCGACCTCTGATGCCAATAAACCCAAATGGATATTTTGAGCAGGTTTGCTAAAAGCACACAAGTAACATTTCTTAACTCGTTCTGAAATTTCACTGTGCATACCTTTCCACACAAAATGTTTTCTTATAGCCTCTATAGTTTTATAAATGCCAAGGTGTTCGCCAATAGGTGAGGAATGAAAATATTCAAATACAACTGGTTTCAGAATTTTAGGTAGCACAATACGTTTCTGGTTATTTCGAATTCTTGAATACAAGATACCTTTAGATAAAAAAAATGGGCCCTGGGAAATGCCGGATCTTAAACTTGTTACAATTTTCTGCAGCTCTTCATCCTCTTCCTGATGAGCCTGAATATTTTTGAAAGCTAAGGGAAAATCGGTTAAGAGTACTTTACAAGCAGCTTCATCTAGAGGTTTATCAACCTGAGTATCATTAAACATGCGTGAAAGGGTATCCGCAACTACATTCTGTGTTCCACGGATATGTTGAACTTTAAACTTTAATGAAGAAATTCTCATAACCCAACGACCAATTTTGCCTAGTTGACGTGGGTGAGCCAAAAGCCACGATAATGCTTGGTTATCGGTTTCCAACAAAAATTCTGCATGTTCTAAATAAGGTCTGAATTTATCGATACCAAAAACAACAGCCAAACATTCTAATTCATAAATTGATGATTTCTTCTCCTGAAAAGTGAGTGTTCTGGATGCAAATGCAATAGGGTGTCTAACACCATCGAACTCTTGTGCCAAAACTGCGCCTATGGCTGAACTAGAAGCATCAGTTTGTAAAATAAAGGGTTTTGAAAAATCCGCCATGCGGAGAACAGGTGGACTCATAATATCCTGTTTCAAAGTTTCAAATGCCTTTTGTTGTTCCTCTCCCCATTCAAATTTCACATTCTTTTTTCGTAAGTGATTTAAAGGGACTGCTTTTTCCGCTAAATTAGGGATAAATTTTCCAAAGAACTGAATCATACCGATGAATCTGGCTATACCCTTGACATCACGGGGTGGTGGAAAATCTCTAATTGCTTTGGTACGTTCAGGGTCGATGGAAATGCCTTGAGAAGAAATTTTGTGACCTAGAAATGAAATTTCCTGAACTGCAAATTTAACCTTTTGGGGATTCACTGTTAAGCCTGCCTTTTCCAAACGAGACAGTACTTCATTCAGGTGTTGGTAATGTTCCTCGAAACTTTCGGAATATACCACCAGATCATCCAAATAGTTGTAAACAAACTTAAATTTAATGTCATGAAAAATCTGATCCAATAATCGTGTGAGAACCTGTGCACCTGTCGCAAGACCGAAAGGAACACGAGTAAATTGGTATAAATTCCATGGTACGCAAAAACTAGTAATTGGTTTTGACTCCTGTTTCAACGGAATTTGATGGTATGCTGAATTTAGATCAATGGTGGTAAAATATTTTGCTTTAGAAAACCAATGAAATGCCGAATGCAAATCAGGCAAAGGGACAGACTCAATTTCAATTTTTTGGTTAAGCTTACGAAAATCTACAACCATACGTTGTTTGCCATTAGGTTTAGGGACCAAAAATGCGGGACTCGCATACTGTGAAGTAGATTGTTCGATGACCCCTTTATCCAATAATTGTTGTACTTCCTGTCTCAAAAGATTCATTTGGGGAGGTGCAAGACGGTAAGGTTGACTTTTATCATTAAGTTTGATTTCGTATTCTAACAGTTTGGTAAGCCCTAATTCTGAGGTTAGAACCTTAGGAAATTGTTCACACAAATTTTTGATAGCGATACGCTGTTGATGAGGTAAATGATCCAATGGGTCATGTTCTTTATTACTGTAGCTCTCTGTACTAATTTCTGCAAGGTTATCATGTTGCTGTTTGGTGCCCACAAAACTAATTTTAAGGTTAGGTTGAAACTTAAAAAAAAACACTCTTTTCTTGCATATCTAGAACAAGTCCAGATTTGGACATAAAATCCGCTCCTAGAATAAAATCTAAAATCACCTCTTTAGAAACCAAACATGGAAACATCCAAGTAAAATGTGCAATTTTCAACTTGATAGTCGCACGACAAAATATGGGTAACACATCATTAGATGCAGTGTAACACTTGAAATCACCTTTCTCCACAAACTTGACTAGGTTAGCTGCTTTTAACTTAGAAAACAAATCATATGAAATAATGGAACGTGTGGATCCTGAATCTACAAGAGCTTCTTCCTCAAAATTATTGAAACTTACTGGTATACGAGGAACAGGGGCAGGAATTAAACCCACAAAATTAGGAAGACCAAGACTACCAATATGATCTGGGTTTCACTTATAAGGAATTTGGATTCCAAAGTTTCTTTGAAAATACCGGGCAGATATGATTTGACGAAATAGGTGAGCATTGTATTGAGAATTATTGGCTTGTTTAGTTTTGCAGTGGAAGCCGCTCACTTTACTTCCCTGCTTTAAGCATTTTTTTGTTTTAGTTCCCTACACTCTTTTATTACATGCCCAGGCTTCTTACAAAAATGGCAGATAGGCCCATGATAAGTTTGATTCTGATTTCTTGGTGTATTATTCTGAAATCGTGAGTTTGAGGTCCTAAATACTGTATTATGGCTGGGATGCATTTCAGTACGCGGGCTAGAATAATACTTGAATTGTTTATTTCCAGGATACTGAGAAAACAACCCGTTTCTTTGATGATCCGCAAAGCGGAAATTTTGGGAGTGAATGCACATCCTATCCAATTCAGAAAATGTACAAGGCTTAGTTAGAAAAACTAATCTGGACCGTTCATCAGGTGTAAGCCCATCTAGAATGGTGTTAATCACCTCCTGTTGACTAACTTGCAAACGAAAAATAGCAGCCGCCTCTTTTACCTCATTAACATAGGCTGCAAGATGTTCACCTGGCTTTTGTAATCTGTTGTAATTATTCAACTGTAGTTGGGTCAGTAGCCTAGATGGGATGAAGAAACTAAGTATGTCTTCATGATACTGATAGAATGAAAACATTTGTGTAATGGCCAACTGTGTCCTTTCAGCCAACGGACCAAGCGTAAAAGGGTATATAACCTCTAAAATCTGAGTTTCATGTATACTATTACTTTGTTTCAGTTTGACGATAAGCTTGAGAAAATTCAAAAAGGTAGGAATATGCAGACCATCAGTGGTCGGAAAATCCTTTAACATTTTTTCTAGCGGGTGAGTTAATTTACCAAAAACATTGGGCAATGAAGTGTTATGTGTTGTCACTGGGTGTGGTACACATGATGCGTTACTAAACGTGACACGAGAATTTGAACTCGTGGGCGGTGTCACCGTGGTGTAGGTTAGGTTAGGTAGATCAACCACAGGAGGATCGGAATTCACATGAGAAGGACCTCGAATAGGTGCAGTAGTCGGATGCTGCTTAGAGGTAGAGGGCAATGCTAGCCCAGCAAGACGGTCACAGACTTGTGTCATGGATGACACAGGATTCAGGTCTCTTAAAAGGGAAAAATCTAATTCTGATTTACTGACAAGTTCAAGTAGTTTCTTAACTTCTGCAAAAACATTTTTTAATGAGGCAACCTGGACCTCAGACAAAACAAGAGAATGTAACTCTTAACAGGGATTGAACGCGTCGTTCCAAATGTCTCAACCTATTTCTCACTCTAGGCAAAGTAAGCGCAAAATTCTCATCATCAACAAGATTTGTCACTAACTCTTGTAACACAAGGATTTTACTTGAGACCAAATTAAATTCCTCATTAGGGTCAATGTCCTTTAAATTATCACTAACAACAGGCACATTATTCTGAAGGGCAGTGCGCAGAGATTTACGCAAAACGGCAGTTGTGGTGTTTTCACATGGTAGACCACGTGAAAGACACTCAAAAGTAAGTTCATCTTTTAACAAGAACTCGGGCACAATAGTAGACGTCATGATAAACAAATAACTTACAAAACTTATACCAAGACCAAATTAACAAAACAAACTATTGCCATCCCCAAGCCATGCAAAACTCTGAGGCAGGGACACATGCAAGGAAAATAAAATATCCTACACATGCACAAGAAACACAACAAAGCAACATGACAGAACCACGCTCTGCTACCATCTTTCTGCCATTAATTTACTCTTGGTTCGGTTTACCAAACCTCACCAAGGTAAATTACGACGGACGACTCCAGGACCTTAGGCTCAATGGCACGGCACTTTGTTGTATTGAATAAATAATGAGTAGAGAGGAAATATGCCGACTGGGAAAACTACCGAACAAAAGTTGATAACCTGTTAAGAATTTATATAGATAAGAATTTAATTAAAAAGGTTAGGTAAATGCAACATAAAATACACAGATATCGGGTCAGCCATAACAAAACATATTTATTTAAAACACAATAAAGAGTATTAATTGAGTATTCGTACAGTCAAAACAAAAATGGGGCCCCAAAACAAAAATATTTACTTAGTTACATCTTCAAAATAATTATTACTTAGTTACATTTTCAAAAAAATATGATTACTTAGTTACATTTTCAAAATAATTAATGTAAATTTAAGATACAGAAAGAATTAAAATATTGCTCAGGAATTAAATGTAGATTACGATGCCAAAGGGGTAGTTTGATGAACTAGTCGATGAAATTGCAAGATACGCGTGGCCGAAACAGGTTAACTACCCATGCTGCATGCTTAGGATTTAGTCGTCGAAAACTTTCCTGGGATATTTGTTGGCGGCTCCCATCGCCGTAGAACCACGGGACAAGCCCTGGGGTACCCAGATGTTATGGGCGAAGCTTATGGATCACACCTCAGGCATGGGGCAGCGAGAAGTCGCCAACACCCGGACCGCTAATGCGGTAGTAAATACACAACTTTCGACATGGATGTCGATGGATACGTGACGAGCACAAAAATTTTTGAAGTCTACATTATGGCTGACAAAAACAGAAAGGAAAGGACTACCTTTTCCTTTCCAATATGAAGATGACCATAGATATGACAATACGTAGAGATGAGAAACTTAAAAAGTTACACTTTCCTGCACTTAAGTGCAATAACTCAATAATTAATCTTAACCACAATATTAATGTAAACAAAAGGAAAATTTAATTTATGATGTTTAAAGTCTTTTAAAGTCTTTTAAAGTCCATATGTTTTTCTTTTAAATCCACAAAGCTTAACAAAGACATAAATATATTTTAACAAAAAAAAAAGATTTTTATACAACAACAATTATTTCTTACAAATTGATACTTAAAAATAATAATAATTTCATTATACTTCAAATAATCAAAAAAGTTAAAAACAATTAGGTATTAAAAAAAAAGATATAATAAAAAAGTAGCCTCCCAGTTTGCATTTAATGAAACAACATATAAGCAATAATGGGCGCATGCCCACACAACAAGTGCACAACGGCACACCCTGCCACTCAATTTCGCGGATAATCGGGAGTGTACTGTATTTTTGTGATAATGCAGCACTCAAGCAACCATCTCCTGAGCCCGCTTCAAACGACTAGCGACCGACTCAGCAGTTACTCCCGAGAAGCGTCAGCCACAGCACGGGCCGGAGTTGGGATTCTCCACTCACTGAGTGAAGGTTGAGCAAGGGTGAGGAGGAGGCGATCCCGTCGCATGATGCTCAGCTGAGCTAAATCTCAATTCAGGAAGCTGAGGTGCTCAACCCATCGTGCACGAGCACCATTATACACAATCACAAGACTGTAAACACTCCACTCATTACCAATGCAATTATAGTTATTTACAAACTGAAAAAAGAATGTATTTTAAATCATTATATTTTGTAGTTTTTACCACCCTCTAATCATCTGTTGACTTGAAAGTCAGACAGTAAGATGTTCTCGCACTACAACACAACAGAGCATTTAGCATTGATGATTCCATGTATTGTCGTTGTCAACAAACAAAGTTTGTCCCTAAAAGCTGCACATCAATCATTTTGTGTCTGGTTCTGTAACAAAAACTGGTCAAAGAATGATTTTGATTAGCCGCTTTTTTATTAATCCTATTAACTTGTGTATGTAATATAATCCCACAGATGGTCTTACAACCCCCCCCCCCCCCCTTTTTTTTTTTTTTCATTTTTCATTCTGAATTGCAGGAGATAAAATGGCTGAAATTTTTTTTGCATCTGGTCGTTTGGACTGGAAGGTGATTGTAATGTCCTTTTCATAACATTGTTCCAGCTAATCGTGATACACTTTGTTCTTAGGTAAACCCTAGTAGGCGGCCATTACTTAATCACTGTTGCGCACATAACACAAGACACCAACTGGCTGCAGTGTTGCCACAGTGTGCTACATAAACACGGTGTTGCCACTATGTCAATACATAACAGATTCTCTCCCCTCTTAAGATGTCACAAAATCACGAAACTTCGCAGGGGGTCGACGTTGTCGTGAGGAACATCGTGGAGGGGCAGAAGATTCTTCATGACAATCAAATCCTCGGAATGGAGAAGAGTCCCTTGAACATGGAGCACTTCCTCCCACTGCTTGCTGGTTTGATACAGTTGTAGACTCATTTCCAACCACCTCTGCATCCCTCTGTGGTGGGAACCCAGAAGGCAACTGTGCTCTGGCATGGACACCACCCATCATGAATGAACCAGTCTCCTGTGACCCTAGTGGTTGCCGTGAGGCATGCCGTGTCCTTTCGCTCGGACATAAATTTGAATGCCCCCTGTTTTCTGGCTCAGACGGTGCCGTAGTTGGTCAACATGACGTCGATGTTCATGGCCGTGCTTGTCCCGCACTCTGTACATCAGCTGCCCTTCACTTGCAATCACGCATCCTGCAACCCACTTTGGCTCCTGCAAATAATTACGTAGCCAGATTGCCCTCCAGAGACAAACTGCTGGGCCTGGTAGGTGTTGGTCTCGTGGGCCCGTGAGATTCCCTGGGTTTCTTCTTGTGCACTCGGATGCATTTTTGTCAAGATGGTCTTCAGGCACCGGTTCATCAGCATCTCTGCTGGAGTCTTTAAGTTGTCCAAACAAGGGGTTGTGCGTAATGAAAACAACATACGTGCCAAGCGTACTCTCCAATCACCCTGTACTAACTTCCTCAGTTTCTGCTTCACCGTTTGTACACTGCGTTCAGCCTGGCCATTGCTTGAAGGATGATATGGAGGTGAAAACATCATCCGGATTCCATTTTTCTTCATGAATAATGCCACTTCCTGTGATCTGAAGGCTGTGCCATTGTCTGCTACTATCACATCAGGCAGCCCATGGCAACTGAATATGTCCCGTAATTCATGCACAACTGATGCAGCTGACATACTATTGACCCGCTGAACTTCTGGCCACTTTGAGTATGCATCAATAACAATCAAAAAGATCATCCCTTGGAACGGTCCAGCAAAGTCCATATGCAGTCGTGACATTGGCTTCTCTGGTGCTGGCCATGATACCATCTTTAACTTGGGTGGATTGTTGTGACAACTTTGGCACCTAACACATTCCCTTACCGCTTCCTCAATTCCTGCATCCAGCTTGGGCCACCACAAATAGCTTCTGGCAACTGCTTTCATACGGACCATGCCATCATGGTTTGCGTGGAGCATCTTCATCATCACTAATCGTAGGGTGGTTGGGATTATAACCCTAGTTCCCCACAACAAACAACTCTTGTGCACCGACAACTCATCTCGCCTCACATAATAAGGTTGCAAGTCCCCATCTTTAATGCCTGTCGGCCATCCTTCCTGTACATATGCCATGACCTGAGCTAACAAGGGATCTTGTTTAGTTTCTGCAGCCACTTTTAAGGGGTTAATAAGTGGCTCTGGTAAATCTTCCAGCATGAGTACATCACATGGTGCTGGGACTGTAAATTCCTGCCCAAGCAGAGGCAACCTGCTAAGAGCATCAGCATGACTAATTTGTGGCCCGGGCCTATATTCTAGTTCGTAATCATGCATGGCCAGCATCAGGCTCCAACGTAATAACCGAGGAGAAAGCGTATCTGGAATAGGTTGTTTAGGATGCAATAGTCTTAGGAGCGGCTTGTGGTCTGTTACAATTTTAAAGCTTCGGCCCACCAGATACTGCCTGAACTTAGTTACGCCAAATATTATTGCGAGAGCCTCTTTATCCAACTGTGCGTAGTTGCGCTCACACTGTTGCAATGTTCTGGAACCAAATGCCACAGGAGCCTCTAACCCATTCCCTAGCTCATGAGCTAGTACTGCTCCCACCCCATACTCCGAAGCATCACAAGTCAGGATCAACGGCTTGCCCAGGTCATAGTGGATAAGAACTTGATCTGACTGCAGCAGTCGCTTTGCGCTCTCAAAGGCCTGGCTGTGTACTTTTGTCCACTGCCACGGAGTCCCTGCATCAAGTAGTCTATGCAATGGCTCCAGTACTTCAGATCTGTTCTCCAAGTATCTTTCATAAAAATTTAAAAGCCCAAGAAATGCCTGTAGCTCTTTCTTATTTTTTGGCTCTGGTGCACCATGAATAGCTTCCACTTTGCTCTCAAATGGGTGAATGCCTCTTCCATCAACTTTATGCCCCAGGAATTGTACAGACTCTACTGCAAAAACACACTTAGACTTTTTTAGTTTGAGGCCCGTCTTTTCCAATCGCTCCAGGACCTCATGGACACGGTTCCAATGCTCATGTGCATCACCCCCAGTAATTAAAATGTCATCCAACAAAACTACAGTGCCGGGCACCCCTACAAGCAGTGTGGCCATCAGGCGTTGGAAAATCGCTGGCCCGCTGCTAACTCCATAAGGCAGTCTCCTTACCTTAAAGAGTCCCTTCATTGTGTTGACTGTAAGCAGCTCTGCTGTGGCGTCGTCCACAGTGACCTGCAGGTAGGCTTCCTCCAAATCAAGTTTTGTATAAACTTGACCCCCTTGAAGCATCGCAAAAGCCTCCGTGAGTGTGGGCAATGGATATACTTCTGTCGCTGACACACTGTTTAGCGTGCTCTTGTAGTCCCCACACAACCTGACCGAACCATCACTTTTTACTATGGGCACCACTGGTGTAGCCCACTTTGAGAAAGACACTAGTTCAAACACACCTCGCTGCACTAGGCGGTCTATTTCCGCACTTACCCTTTCCCTCAGTGCAAAAGCCACAGGTCTACACTTCCAAAAAACTGGATTGCTTCCCGGATGGATGGTGATTGACACCTCTGGTCCAATATATTTACCTAACTCCTCTGTCTGAAAAATAAAAGGGTGCTGGTTCATCACTCTATTCCAATGAGCATCTGCAAGTTGGTGCAGCCCAACCAGTTCCATTCCCAGTGGCTCTAACCAATCACGACCCATCAATCTGGGCCCATTCCCTTGCACCACCAAAAGCTCCAGTGTTGCCATCTTCCCGGTTTTTGTTTTCACTTCTACTTCCATTATACCTAATATTTCCAAATGCTCCTGAGACCATGTACGCAACACAATCCTTGCCTTTTTTAAGGGGGGCTCCAGGGGCCACAGTAATTGGAATGTTCGCCAACTAATGATGGAATGGCCTGCCCCAGTATCGACTTCCATGGTTAGAGGACTCCCATTTAGGGACACTTCCATGCACAAAGGCTTTCGTCGATTGGTGTCTTGCATACTAGGCATGTGCGAAGCTTCGATAGTACAATCGAATTCGAAGTTTTTTTAATATTCGATAACACTTCGAAACGATATGAAGTATTCGCATTAAACGAAGCTTCGTCGTATCATTCAAATTGTGACGTCACGTGCGATTTATTTTCTGTTAACTTCGGAAGATCGACCTATCGCTCGAACGTGACGTCACTATCGATTAATCTAAAGTGTTGTGTAAGTAAACACAACTAAATTGCTGCATTTGTCGACTACCGTGGGTTTTTATAATTTTATCTAACGAAATTAAAAATGGATAAAGGTGCAGACGGTTCATTACAAGCGAAAGAAGTACCGTCAAAAAGAAAGAAACGTAGTGCAATATGGAATTATTTCACAGACGTTGGCGATTGCTCCGCACAATGCGATTGTTGCAAACAGTCGTTCAAATGTCCGCGTGGTAGGTTATGTAACTAGGTTTTTTTTTATAATACGGGTTTAATAATTTGTGAATAGTGTACACATTGATGTTATAATTTATTATTTGGATGGTAGTATCTTCACCGAACGCAATGCAACCGCTAACGTAAAAAAAGAAGAAAGTAAAACACGTCCCATCGCAACCACTCGTGGAATGTTTACGTTTCGTACGTTTTCAGATGCCTTTAACCTAATAAAGTTTCATGTCTGCCTTTTTTTGTATAAGATTTTCGTCATGACGTTTGTAACAATGTTTTCGTGCGGTGTTTAAAGCTTTAATGATGTAATGTGCCACAATAGAAATTTGTGTGTGCCATGGATTGGTAGTGTCTAAATAGCAAATTTTCTAACATACGGTAAAACTGAATTCCCCCAAAACACGTTTCTAAATTTTTGTTAGTATTTAATTGGTTTGGGAGTCAACTTGATTTGGATGACAAAATAGCAAAAAAATGGTACAGTAAGTAATCTGTAGGATGATTATTGTTCACATTTTCCCTCATAGAGAAGTTAGTCATCTAAAAAAAAATCAACAATTCTGACAATGGTTGTTTTTGAGTAGGCTATTATTTTTCTTGAAAACCATAAATAAGTATTTTAAATGTTGCTAACCCAACAAACAATTTACCATACTTAAATTGTAACTAGGCTAACCTAACCAATGGTTTGATATTGCTGTGTCTAGGGGGCATGGACCAGGGTGAGACTCGAACTCTGGGCATGATGTCACCCATGTGGGGCTTGGCGCTGCACGCCGAAACGGATGGTACCATTATTTAAAATCAAATCATGCCGAGGTATATTTGATAAAAAACAAGTAAACAAACACCCTTTTACATTTAACTCTGGTGATCCATGAACAGCCAACATGGTATTATTAATTTAAAAATAACTTCAATAAAAGTTATTATTAATGAAAGGCCTTCGGCAAGTCTGAGTCTATAGTGGCCAGTTAATATTTACGCAAAAAGGAAACAATGAAATTTTTATGTACCTGTTACACGCACTGTGTCTGCATTACACGATACATTGGTTACACAGGTTATCTGACGAGCTATCAGCCATGATGCCAGCTGCTGACTAACGAACCATAGACAACACAACACTCTCAGCGCTTACCAACCGAGCTGACAGTACATAACAGAAATAAAAAATCTATTACCTGAAAACTCACACAAAAAACACTAGGTATTATTAAAAGAAAATTACAGTAATAATAATAAAATCGAAATTAGGGTATGAGGCACTGAATCGACCGCACCCTCTTGGTGTAGTTCGTGGCACCCTCACATGCACATGACTTCTGCGGGAAATTTGAACGCCAGGAAAGGGAAGGAGGTTAGGAGAGTGCTGGCATATCAGACAATGTCAGGTTCATTCAGATTAGAACAGTATGACCTATTTTATAAATAGATAACTTAACAGAGCCTAACGAAATGTTCAAAACTTAAACAACCAGTTAAATATTTCAATTACAGCAATGCAGTTTACTAGAATTTTCAACTAAAATGAGAGGAACTCAAAAATACAATTACTATCAGTTTTTCTTCTTCAGTTGAATACCTATCCCATAACATGAGAAGATTTTAAGGGAAATTAGGCCTCAACATCTTGCAATTTCAAATATTTTGATACTGCTTACAATAAAACTTCCATGCTAAATATTTTGGTTCGACATTTCATAGCACTTAGCTTTGGCTGATTGTTGAAGCCAATACTTGCGAACTGGTCGTATGAGTATTCCAGTGTGAAATAATAAGTTATTGCCTCGTAGCACTAACAGACTAGAGCCTATTAGTATATACATGTTTGCAACAAGGTATAGAAGGTCTAGGGGATATGATTTATGGCTTGCTCTCCCAAAAATTGGGATAAATAGTTCAAAATTATATTTATAGCAAAAAGATGAGAAACTTCAAGATGGAAAGGCCTAATCCCCCTTTATGTCTTTCCAAGGCTACCGATGGTTAAAATTTTGCAAATACGACTTTTTCCAATTTAAATACACATTTAGTACATTTTATAGTTTTACTGGTTGTACTAATGAAATTATTTACTGAAGTAAAATCAGAGCGACACATCAACAAAATTTTAATATTGCTTGCAGGCACTACAACAACACTTCAGAACCATTTGGAGGCAAAACATGCTGTATTGTACAAGGAACTAATGAAAGACAAAGAAAAAATTCATGAGCTTGAAGGAACTTGTGCAAAAAAAAAACCAGTGCTGCAGCCTACTTTAAGTGAAATGTTCAGAAGTACGCAGAAGATGTCACCATCCGACCCTAAAGCACAGAGCATAACCAAACAAATTGCCAAAATGGTGGCGACAGAACTTTTGCCGTATGAGTTTGTAGAAGGGTGTGGATTTAAAGAGTTAATGGGTCACAAAAATGTTGCACCTACATACACAGTACCATGTAGAACTACATTTTCTGAACATTATATTCCAGCTCTTTATGAGGAAACAAAACACTCTCTCAAGAAAATGCTTGTACAAGATTTACCAACAATATCATCCATAGCATTTACATCTGATGGCTGGACTTCTCGCTCAACTGACAGTTACATTAGCCTTACCTGTCATTATCTCCGACCTGACTTCACGTCTGTGTCATTTGCAATGAGTAACACTGTTGTAAATGAATCCCACACAAGTGTTCAGGTGGCTACTACCATAAAAAATGTTCTTATTGACTGGGAAATTGATCCAGCAGTGACATCTATCCCATTATTCTGCATCACTGATAATGCCCATAATTTCAGACAGGCTTCTGTGTCATTATTTAAAGATGGTTCCAGATCATGTTTTTCTCACACCCTTCAAATTGCAATTGAAAACAGTAAGAATGATTGCCCGGGTACAACCACACTTCTTAGTAAGGCCAGGAGTATAGTTGGTCATTACCGAAGAAGCACTCGTGCTAGGAAAAGACTTCACACATTCCAGGAACAGTTGAACATGCCAAAACTAGAAGTAATTCAACATGTTGATACACGCTGGTGTTCAGAGTACCAAATGCTCAAGAGACTGCTGGAAATGAAACCTGCTCTTGTAGCCGACCACGTGAACTCTGGCGATACAGACATGCTGACCGCCTTGGAATGGAAACATGCTGAAAACTTTGTTCAAGTTTTACAACCACTTGCAGAAGCCACAGAAGAAATGAGTGGAAACACTTATCCAACATTGTCCATGATCATTCCAGTACTTCACTGTCTTCTTTGTAACCTTGAATCACACATCACTGCCAAAAAAGATGGCATGACACTTGCAAGAGCATTGCATAAAAATCTAAAGTCAAGATTTCCGAACTACATGCAAGAACCCCTACAGCGTGCTGCAATGTTGGTTGATCCAAGATTTAAAGGAGTGCTTCTATCTACAATTGAATCGGAAGCCATTCTTTTGTCAGAGATAAAAAGTTTAAAAACTGATTCCAATCCTGTACAAGAGGCTAAATCTAGCATTCCAAACTCTGCACCAACATCTTCTCTATGGGCTGTCTTCGATAGTATTCCAATGCAAAAAAATAAAGATTATGATGAAGGAGAAGAAGAAGTGCGGAGGTACCTAAAAGAACCTCGTATCAACAGACATGACAATCCATTAAATTGGTGGAAAAATGAAGGTACAAAGTACCGATATTTATCCAAAGTAGCTCTGAAGTATCTGGGGGTTCCTTCCACACAAATAAATTCAGAGCGTCTCTTTTCAGCAGCTGGAAATGTTGTTTCAGCACGAAGAGAAAACTTGCTACCCCAGCATGTCGAGCAATTGGTGTTTTTACATGCCAACTTGAAATAAAAGCTAACCTGTTGACCGGATATAAGAGCCTAGTGTGTAAATCTTTCAATGGTGTTTTGTGTGTGTATAGTATTAGTCATTTTTAAATATTTGTAGAACATACTTCGTTTTGTTTGTTCTCCAATTGAACATGGGGGTTAAATAATTTTTCCCAGTGTTATAAAAATTTATTAAACTTAAAACAATGAAAACTTTTTGATGATTGAAAAGAACAGTGATTAATTTAAGATGTGCAATTGTGTACATGTACATGTTTTATGTAGAGATTTTTCAAAATGAATTACATGCTTCATGTTTGTAAATAGAACTTAAATTAAAGCTGGAATTTTATTTAATGTAGAGCATTTTTACACTCTGTATTAATGGGGGTTGAAAGTTGATATTAAAAATAAAAACTTTTTTTTTTATGGTTTTGAAAAGCAACTATTCGCATTCGATTCGAATTCGCACAAATAGTTATTATTCGCTTCGCAATTCGCTTCGCAATGAAAATTTGACATTCGCACATATCTAATGCATACTGAACAAGGTGTATGCAATGTCCTCAGCTGGTGTGTCCATTTGAAAATGCTGCACTTCACGGAATTTTCTGTGTGTCCAGTCTTTACCTGTTGCGTCCGTAGCAGGTTGGTTTTTCTTTTTCGTGATGCACGCACGCTCATATGCCCCCGGTTCTTGCAAAACCGGCAAACTGTCTTGACATGATAGCACTTGTCGGCCAGATGGTTTCCATTGCATCGCCAACACTGCTGGGTAGTACTGGCCTCCGTGTCCCGTTTGGTGGCTAATTCTTCAGTTCGCCTCCTCATGGCTCCCGTAGGTAATTCTTTACTGTCGCGGCTTTGTCCTGTGTGAATTCTATTCACCTCTTCACTCCGAGTTTCGGTCGTAGCACTTCTTAATTCCCCCATGTTCTTCCCAGTTGCCTCTGCCGCAACTGCGATTTCCACTGAATCTTTAAATGTGAGCTTGTCTTTCGCGAGGAGAACCTGTTGAACCACTCTGTCTCTCACTCCACACACGAGCCGATCCCGCAACATGCGCTCCAAGTTAGGGAAATTGCAGTGCGTGCTCAACCGCCTCAACTCTGCCACATAAACGGCGATTGTCTCTCCCTCATGTTGGTCTCTGTGGAGGAACTTGAAGGTTTCCACTATTTCGCTTGGCTTCGGTTCAAAATGATCGGTTAGCTTCGTAAACACATCGCCGAGCGACACAGCATCTGTGGATTGTGGAGATAACAGCGCCGTAACCAGATTGTACAGTTCTGCCCCGCACACAGTAAAAAACACGGCCCGTTTAGTCTCGTCATCCGTAAGTTTATTTGCGACAAAATAAAATTGCAACCGTTCGCGGTATGTCTTCCACGACTCTTTTCCGGGCACGAACTCACCCACCGAACCAATAAAACCCGCCATGTCCGCGGCCGTTTGTACCAACTTGTTTTATCCTCGTCGCCAATGTAATGTCCTTTTCATAACATTGTTCCAGCTAATCGTGATACACTTTGTTCTTAGGTAAACCCTAGTAGGCGGCCATTGCTTAATCACTGTTGAGCACATAACACAAGACACCAACTGGCTGCAGTGTTGCCACAGTGTGCTACATAAACACGGTGTTGCCACTATGTCAATACATAACAGTGATAGTATTTATACTTGAAGTAGTGACTCTTGAAAGAATCATAGGCATTAAAAGAGAACCAAGGTGAACGTTTATGACCTTTTTTATTGAGTTCCTTGGCAAAGTAACGATTACACAAACACAGTAGGACACTTAAGCAATAATTTGTGTGTATTGATCAAAGACTGCAACTGTGCATGGCACTAGGTTCATCATAATTATTTTGGAACATATGCACCAAACAACTAAAAGGCTACACGAGCGAGATTTATCGTATGAAATGCTGTTACACACAATATTTCTGGCGTGTCAGTACGTTTCTGTCTCCATACTAAATAACACTCTCTAATTCTGTAACTGAACGTCTAAAACAGTAATAATGATGAAAAGCGCAGCATCATTTAAGTGGACATTTTCAATTTAATGTGTGGCTTTAAATTGAAACTAGGCATCCAGAAACAAAATGCAAGTTAGCAAACAGCTGCTGAAAATACAAGTTTTGAGATGAATCTGGACTTTTGGGACCTTCAGACACCCTGCAGAGACCACGTCCTGATAAAGACACACGGGGCTCACCTTGAAGTCTGCGCTGTTGAGCAGCGACATGAAGCAGTAGTTCATGCTGGTGGAGAAGCTTCGCTTGGCGCGCTCGTGTACCTTCTCCCGTAGCTTCAGCCGATCCTCCGTGTCCTGGGCACACACGCATACAGCAACATTTACTGATGGTCACCATGGTTGGGCCCAATCATACAATTAAAATTAAGTTCCTGTAAATATTTATACTCCATTCCGCTGATAAAACTATACGGCGACATCTAAAAGCAAACGACTCTAATTATTTTCTGTATTTACCTGCAGAAGAGTCGCCCCTTCGTATCAGTCGCAATCTTAATTTTGGACAAAAAATTGTTTGGGTCACCCTCGAATATAAGTCGCTTCATGTAACTGTCTCCAGTAGAATACAAGTGAAGTATTTTGGTCCGTGTCTCAGCTTATTGCCAGGTAAGAAACGTAACTGATGTCCTTCATCCTTCCCCTCTTCATTCTTTATGACACTTCCTCACCCCTACCCCTCACCCTACTACTAACTAACAAAAAAATATGCTATTTTTATACCCATTCTCACACCCCTAGTGTTCTCTAAGTGCATCATGAATAGTTCATGAAAAGCCCAGGAAGCTGCCCGCGGCAAACACGAGGGCGAACATTAAACATTACTCTCAAAAAGGAGAATTAAATGGATCAAGTGGTGATTCAGTTAAATAAATAAAAGGTGGTTTATTTCAAGCTTATCTTGTTTATTTGGCATTAGAGTTTTCATTATTTTCTTTTGATAGTGGTTTGGTACATATTAGTTTTTTTTTTTTTTTTGCCTAACAGTGTTAGTTCATACGATCACAGACAAAACTTCATATCTTAACAGTATTAGAGAACAAATAACTGATTAAATAATTAATTGGACCTTGCTAGTTTCAAAAATTACAAAATTACACAAGCATTGTTACTGGGGCCCCGGCCGTCAAAACTATTGAATACAAACAGATTATTAATTGACCAACTAAGACGTCTCATAATCAAGCTTTCACAAAAAATAACGTTAACATTTTAGTAGGATAGTTCATTGTTAAAATACTGCCTTAAAACATTTGTTAGTCCAACCAGTGTGGGACTACGTATAATTTAGGTAACGATTTCCGATTTAACATTATCAGATATCGTTGCCTGTTTGCTGGCGCTGACTAGAAGCGAGAAGAAGAGGTGGCGGCTGGAGAGACGCATGAATTCATATCAATTCAAGAAGGAAGAGGATGTAAACTAGTGACTGAATTTAGCGAAGGACTGGAGACCCGGAGGAAGCCCCGATCTTTTGGACCAGCTCTTGGACCCCACGGGAACCAAACAAAAAGGAGGCCCAGTGGTCCAAGAATAGAAATAAAAGGGACAAGAAACAGGGATCATGAAATCAGGGAAAAAAATTTAAGTAAAAAGACAAACTATAAGTGACAAGAGTAGAATTTCCCACTTACCATTCTGGGGGCAGAAAGATGAAAATCACTCCCTCTGGAGATGCACTAACACTCGCGAGCCACACGCAGGTCATACTTAATGATTACCTAGCAAAAAATAACACAATAATCAACCAAGAAATAAATAAGATAGGGATCACTCCCGAACTACATGGGATCACGTACCTTAAGCGACTGATTCGTGAAATGGTTTGCGGGTGAGAAGCAACGGAAGGAACCGACCACGGTGGCGGCAGTATGACCAATCAATCGTCCCTTGGGCTGCATGTAGTTAAAACTGGTGCTAGGTGCTCGGAGGCCTAGGAAGTGGGGGAACTGGCCTCTGATTGGCTGGAGGTTGCGGTTGAGAGATCGCTCCGACGAAGAAAAAAAGTAGCTGGTAGCCTTTAAGGGGCACCGGAGGTAACTTGTTGCACTCCGAAAGCAGCATGCTCTGTACGGACACAGGCAGAACAGATTCGTGGATGGTTCTCGTGAGAGGGGGGAGGGGCATAGTTGACTCCTGTAAGCCTGCCTCTTAGGGGCCCAACTGGGCTGCGCTTTGTCGGGCTAAAAGGGAGGGCGGGAGGGACGAGGGGGGGGGGGAGAGAGAAAGAGAGAGAGAGAAAGAGAGAGAAAGAGAGAGAAATAGAGAGAAAGAGAGAAAGAGAGAGAAAGAGAGAGAGATTATCCGAGATGTTCTGTTCACAAATAAAATGTTCTGTGCATTCAGCACTCTCGCAAAATTATTTCTGTTGCCGTTAGGAACATCACCCACACCCCTGCACCTAACAATATAATGTTTACCTTAAAGTCGGAAAAAACGGTCATGAACGAAAAATGAGTACCGTACCGACCAAAGATATATGTTTGCTGCAGTGAAGCGCCATTAAAATTTTGGCCACAATCTTATTTTTTGACTCTAGTCATGTATACAATTTTCTTCTCATAGTATTATTTGTCATCCCCTTATAAATTTGAATCATTTTACGGTTTCTCAGCAATTGTAAATAATAGAAAACTTAGGTAATAATTGCAATGACTTTTTCATAAAAATATGCATTTTAAAACCACATGCAATATATTTGTTGTCCATTAAGCAAAAATACGTTAACAATTCCTGGAGCTGAAGAAATTTGTGCTATGCAACGTTGCCTTGCAGAATTATTATGTTTTGAATACGACGTGCTCTGTGCTTTTTCTCAACACACATTTTAAGAAAAATTGTGCAACAATTATTGGGTAATATTGATGCGTCGCCGGCGGTCTTATCTACGAGAGCCGTCGCCATGCGCCCCCCCTCCCAGCTTCGGAGAGATTGTCCACCGCCCCGAGCGGCCGTTTACCGGGCCGAGCGCCGGGTGGGCGCTCGACCCCTGGGCAATTCGGCGACCCGCAGCACAGGACGCTCCACCCTTGCCCGCAAGGGAGGCTTCCTCCGCCCCCCCCCCCCTCTCCTTCTTTCATCCGGCTATCAGGTATAAAAGGGCCCTGCGGAGAGCCCTCAGTGGGTAGTAGGGCGCTCGCCTCCTGACGAGCAGTCTCGCCCTTCGCGTGCGCGACCAAGCAACAACGAAGTCTATCGCTGCCGCCCGAGGCTGGGAACTCTCGTGGTCGTGCTGTGTTCCCGTGAATAAAAAAGCTGCTTACCAGAACGTGCTGTGTTAGGATCTCAAAACCCCGTCAGTTCCGCCACCCCTCCACAGCCTTCCTGCCCGAACCAAGGGGGGGAAAATCTCCGGACGACAGCCGTTCCCGGATTCACTCTCCACGCTACTGCGCGGGAGCTGGCCTTGGCAGGTAATTCCGCCATTCCTGGTTCCAAAGGGAGTTTGGGTCCCGGGCCGGTCAGTCTGACTGCCTCCGAGTGTCTTCGCCGAGCGAGAGGGCTGGTACTACGCGGTTACATCGCGTATCAGACCTCTTTCCCCGGCGGAGGGGGAAACAGAACCGCCGAGCGAGCGAGTCGGGACTACGCGGTTACATCGCGTACCGATTTCCTCTCGCCTGGCGAGGAGAGACAACTCCGGTCCCCCTAACACTACGCTGGTAACTCCGCGTGTTGGGGAAGGCCAGGGGGCCTCCGTGTTTCTCCCGCACTTGGCTTTAGCCTCCCGGCCAGGTGAAGTCGGAGGGCGGTTTTTATCGCCGTCCGAGTTCCCCGAGTCGAGGAAGGACAGAGGTCGAACCAGAGCCTCTCCCCTAGCCCTGTGTTCGCGCTCAGGGACCTAGGGAAGACACCCCACCCCACTGCCATTTAGAGGGATCGCCCCTCTAACCTTCCCCCCCCCCTTTTTCTTGTTCAGGTGTCAGACACCAGCTGGGGGAGTAAAAACCGAAGACCATCCCTGCCTCCGCGACCAGCCTTCCTGTCCGCCTCCCCTTAAATGCCGAGACACCGGGCCGGCCAAAAGAAAGCAGCGAAGGTGCTAGCAGCCAAGTTACGGGAGGAGACTGGCCCTAGAAATATCTATACGGTGCTACGAGACGAGGCCGCCCGCGCTCGTGGGGGTCGCGTCCCCGCGCCTCTCGCAGTGCATAGGGGCCCACCGACACGGGAGCGGTACTCCCCCGGGTGCTTTCGAGTACCTGCAGTGATCACCCCACTGCCAGCCTCACCAACAAGGACACCACCAACAGCCGCCCATGTCGCAGCCCGGGCCATCAACCTGCGACCCCCGAGCGACCTCCGAGGGGTGACCCTGCAGGCGGCCCTGCGCCAGCCGACCCGACCACAGCTGCGGCCTGCACCCCCACAGGCCAACCGCCAGATCATCGAGATCCCCCCCCCGCTCGCGGCCACCTCCAAGTCGCCAAGTGGGAGCCTGTTACCCTCCAAAGGAGGCCACCTTCCCCTACCTCTGAGGGCGAAACTCTGACAGTTCCTCCCCTCCCCCTTACAGCGAGGAACCCCCCTCCTTTTTTGTGCACTGGAGAGGGAGGACGTGCGTCAATATGGTAATATGAAGACACAATCCAGAAAATGATACAGTTAACTCAAGTATTTATAACGACTGGCCATTGAAGAAATCATAACGATGCAGAAACAAGCTTATGTCAATAATTTCCCTGACCTATAAAATAAACCCTGACTTTAACAGGTTTACCCTAATTTGTATTATATTCCCCAACTTTTCCCAGTTTTCCCGTCTGTGGAAACCCAGTAAACACACTTGTAAAAGACAAAGTCAATGCATATCTATAAACACTGATGTGATAAAGTTCATTATATCAGCAAGTGGAATAGAAATAAATACCTGCAAAATAAAAAAAGACAGGGACTGGAAGTAACGCGCTACTAGTAACGACAATATTTGTAACAGTTACTTTTTATGGTAACAATCGTGGTAACGCAATATATTAAGTTTTCAGTAACTGTAACTGAATTACATTTTTCTGCTTTAAAGTAACGATAACTGTGGTTACTTCTTGCGTTACATTTTTTAAATGTATTTCTTACTGAACGAACAACGATTTGTTGATTTTTTCAATCCCAGAACGAAAATCCTGACAAGCATATTATTTGCGATGGTATTGCTTGTACTTGTAAAACTGCTGTTGGCTAGCCTGCGCTCGTATTTTGATTGTCATTTATTTAATATTTGCGACATGCGGGTTTACTGCTGTGCTGTTTAATTAATTAACCTACCTGTGCACATGCGCAAAAGCAATGACATAATCTAATGAAACGAGAAGCCTAGAAAGCAGTCTAGAATTTTCGTTGCCGTGGCCTTCATATTCTAATATTTTTGAAGTTTGGTCGAGTCATAAAAATAACCTTATTGTGAAGTGCTTGTTGTGTGGTGCTGCAAACAATTTTATAGTGTGAACTAATTACTCAATGTAATTTAAGACCTATTTAAATTTTTTTAGTTTAAATAAACATATATCTTTACTAAACACAATATGTTTTATTAGCTTTTAATTATAACAATATTATGTATCACATTTTTAGTTTTTCACAAAGTAACTGTTAAAGTAACTTGCAGTTACTTTTCTCAGAACTGTAACTGTAACTGATTTATTTTCAGTAGTGTAACTTGTAGTTGTAACAGGGTTACATTTCCAATGGAGTACAGTAGAACCCCGATTTTGCGAACACGGATTTAACGAAAACAGCGATTTAACGTGAAGGTTTTCAGGAACCAACAAAAAACACCAATTTATTAAAATAATAATATATATATTTCCAAAAAATTAAAGTAAATTGTAACGGAAACTTATTAAAAAATACACTCTGTGGTGTCAGTAATAGAATGGAGGTACTATATATTAATATGTGCCTTTGCATCATCTATCCAAATATGAAAATAAAAAAAATTGTTCAAATTGCTTAAAAACTCCGGGCGCTGTAACTGAATTGCGTAGGTGCGTGCCATTGCGCGTGCCTGGATAGATAGACTGTCCGCGACACATGACGTCATGAAGGGTTTCTTTGTCCGCATACCCCTCCCCTTCCTTATCCCTGGCTTGACTCACCACGTTATCTTCCAAACACGCCCGCATAGTAACAGTGCTAGCCAATAATCACAAGATTCCAAATATTCCCTTTCCCATCCTCCAGGTTTTTTCAACTTGTGACCACGTCACACCAATACGCCATTATCATTATTCTCAGTAAGAGCTTTGTGCGCGGTGTTTAGTTTTTGGAATACATTTTTTATAAGTGCTGTTCGGACTTCGATTTTTTGCTTTTCTTCTTGGATTTTGACTACAGATTGCGATTGGAATTGACTACACTGCCTGTTGACGACCTGCTTAGCTTTTTTATTGGTACAGTAGAATCCCACTGATGCGACCACTCACTGTTTCCAGAAAAACGGACTTATAAACGGAATGGTCGCAATAGAGATTTCGGGCCAATTTTCCCCCCCCCCCCCCCCCCCCCCCCCCCCCCCCCCAAATACATAAAATACTCGCGCTAAATGAATTCGCGTCACGCAAGTTCGGCTATGCTAGCCGGCTGGTTATTTTCGTTCAAAACGTGTCGAAGTAACTTGTGTGGATCAGGTAGAAAACATTCGGCTATAAACGAAAGATATAAGAACAATACTATCCTGAAATGCCGTGACATGTTTTTGGAGTAGATAATCACAGCGACAGACCGACAGGATGCGCTCCCCGCCCTTGCTGTCAGCGATGTTTATTTTGACAGCTCAAGCAATTATCTTTTCCACGTCCCTTCGCAGCGTAAAAAAAACAACAAAAAAAGAGAAAAAAAAAACACGGAATGCAGATGGAAAAGTAACTATGCATTAAAATTAATATATTTACGGCCCTGCTAAATTTTTCTATTCAATAAAATTCGAGGTATTAGTGATTTTTCAGCAGAAACTGCTGTGTGACTAATAAACAAATTGTATCATAATAACTTAAACTTATAAAGTATTTATTAACGGCGAGGGACAGTTGTATAAGCCCATAAAAATATTTATTTTACCAAGAATGGACTATACAACCTGGCTTTTGTCGCACGCGGTGTGGGAGGGGAGGAGGATGCTGACAGTTTCTCAAGCAGAAGGTTGAAATAAGGGAGGGAATGTGTTGAAATGTCAGATGGAAAAGGGGGGGAGGGTGTTTTTACATGGTTTGTGGCTCTGGGAGGGATGAGCCTTGAAGAATTAGCAGGGGATGGGAGAGGTAAGCGTCACATCACGTATGACGTCAAGCCGCCGCTACCGTCAGCCTGGCCGGACGAGTTTCTTATGCTCTCGCAGAAGCTACCACAGCAGCTTTTCGTGCATGCGGGCGGGTAAGATAACATGACGGCTGAGACGTGCGATAGTGGACGCGCCGAGCTCGGCTAGACACTGCCGCGTGCATCGGCGGGATTCTACTGTACATGACTTTATTTACTGTTTTTGGATATCGGCTTTGTTACGTTTTTTTGACGATTCGTTTATGTTACTGGTATTAGAACTGGACAAAACTGGGACACGGGCGATGGAGCTTTTATTTTTTTTTTTCCCGGTAAGCTCACGTCTATTGGCTGGCTGGTGATGAAAGGTCACGAGTCTGGGCAGAGCGTTGAGTGAGTTATACTGCGCATGCGCAGCTCAGCGAACAGAGAGAGCCAGCCGGCGGCTACGCCGCGCCGTAACAACAGCTGACCGAGTACAATTAATTACCTTTATCCGCGTACGGTGCGCTATTGACGGGAAATTTCCATCAATTTGCGGCCATTTTTTTACATTTTTTACTGTGACACAATGTGTATGTAGCTCGTATTTGTTATAAACGCTGCAGGTTGCGACTGTATTTTAATAAACTTCAACGTATTTCTTACACTTTTCATAATATTTTTTGCCTAATTTTTCACGGTTTCTGAAAATCTGTACGTACGACTGAGGTGTACGTACTAACCGGGGGCCGTACGAGCGAGATCAAAAACGTTTAAGATGGAAAGTTGACAAAGTCTGAGATAGCACGGCAGCACAAGATATCGGCGTCGACCCTGTCTACGATATGGAAACGTAGGGACGCGATTATGAGTGCGGGGGTCATTGAAAATCGGTAAATCGGATTTAACGAAACATCGATTTAGAGTAAACATTTTCGGTACCCATAGCACTTCGTTAAATCGGGGTTCTACTGTATTTGTAACTGTAACTGAGTTACTTTTTAAAAGTAACTTTCTGGTCCCTGAAAAAAGACTCCTGTGTACTGTCCTTTCATGTTGAGGCTAGCTAAAGTATAAGGAACGAGCTGATGACAATGCCGACCACTACCGCATCACCACAATCTCTAACACGCGACCAGATGGCGCTGCATCATTCTCTGTTTTTCAGTAGTCCAGTGTTTTTATTCTCGCTCTCCAAGAAACACAATCCGACCTTTGTACAAACTCCTGGGAAGAGATCAACAGAACATCTGGGAAAATGCAATCTTTCTGGCAGGAAAGGGCTGGTTGTCGCACTGTGAGTCATTGGTCGAAACAAAGTTACTTTTTGGATCATGTACTTCAATTTTCAAGATTATCTAAAAATATTCTACTCTTCCCTAAAACAGAGCAGTTACTTCAAGCAGGGTCCTGGAGTTCATTTGATGTTGACTGTATATATAAACATTTTGGTTGTGATAAAAAAAGAGTTTTAATTTCATGTGGTACAAACAATTGTCTACTCAGAATTGAAATGGAACATAGTTTCCATTCCTGTATATAGGTAAATAGGGACTTCATCAGAAATATTAAATATTATGTAAAGCCACATTGCTTATCTCTAACATAGAGTGATCAGCTTTCCACGTAATTGAAGACAGTAAGTCCCCACTCCCCTCGGGTGTGCTGTACCGAGAGTGACAGCAGAGAGAGTGACACACACCTTCAGTTTGGAAGCTAAGGTGCTGAGTGTGGAGCGTATCTCGCCAAACTTGTTCTTGTAGGCCAGGTAGGAGCGCTGGATATCCTCAAAGTCTCCCAGCTCCTGAGCCACCCCGTCGATGTAGCGACGGCAGCTGTTCAGCTCCTGCTGCAAGCTCTCTGCGCTCCTGCACACACACACACGTAAACTTTTGAGAGGACAATGGTTTTGGTGTGTCTGGACCATGAAAAGAAAAACTTTCTAAAAATGTTCCTGAAGTCGCACAATGGTAACTACAATATGTAGTATCTCTTCGAAATCTACCTAAAAATGAGAAACGAAAGAATGCTACTTTAAATAGCGCCATAATTTATTGGTGTCATACTTCAAATACGCACAAATGGAACAGTGTTTCTTAGAGGGCTTGAAATGGGGAGGGGATAGGGGTTGTACTTCCATAGGAAACTGCATGCTACTAAAGATGGAGACCATTATTAAAACACTGCCATAACACAATGTGCCACTGAACGTGAGATAGCGAGCAGACAGTAGTGAGAGCAGCGACAGTACCTGGTGACCTCGATGCGTGGACCGCTGTCTCTCGCCTGCTGGAGAGCTCGGCCGGCAGCCTCCTGCAGCGCCTGCAACTGCCCCTGCAGGGACTCGAACCTGCGACGGGCCTCCCGCACCTCCCGGGTCCTGTGGCCCGCGTCCGCCTGCAGCCCGCGCAGTTGTTCCTCCAGGCGCTCCATCTCCGCCTGCACCCAGTCTCCGTCAGCCGGCACTCACACCACTGTCAACCCTGTCCACTCTACAGGACTTACAGGCACAGCTTCCGAGCTAACCTGGAGCATTAGCCTCGCTCGTTAGTGACGAGTCAAGTGGATAAGCAAATTGTTAAAGACATCATTATACGCAAATAAAGTTCATAGGCTATTAATACCCTTTAATGCACAAATATATATTCAATTGAATTCCCTAAGACAAATTAATTTTTTTCAGAAAAAAAAAAAATATTGAAAGTGTTTATTAAAGAAAAGCATTTCATATCTATTCTATGATTGGAAATTTTAGTACCGTATTGCTTAATTCAATAATTTATTTCTTTTAAAAAAAAAAAATGAAAAATTTCTTTAAGGTTAATCTAATATTGAGCAGAAAATGCTTCTTGGGCATGGAGATGCTATGTAGTGTTCAGCCTATGCTAGATCAGCCTTTACAGCAGTGAAAATTGGAGGATAAATTTTCACTTTCATGAGGAATATTCATAAATTAAGGGTCGTTTGGTTATTTAACAAAAAACTAGTGAGAAAAAGTTTTTCTGGCAGTTTTAGTTTACTACATATCTACTTCACTTTCCCACATAATCGCCATTCAGTTCCAAGCACTTTTTGTAATACTTCACCAGTTTCTCTACCACCTCTGAACAGCTCTGGGATGGCTGAAGTGCGCGGCTGCTCGCAGTGCAGATGAGTGAAGCGGGAAGCCCGCACACAGGGGAGTTGTATCGCAGCTTCCCAGACCCCACGACGATCTTCGCAAGTCTCACGCGTGGCAGGTGTGGCAACTTGCCGGCAACCCCAGGTGACAAGGAGAGCAAGGTCAGACGTGTGAGTCCATTTTTGTGTGCAAAAGGATCTTCTGCTAAAAATCATAAGGACTTGCATCTTGTGTATGGACCTCCAGCAATGAGTGAAGGAAAGGTTAGAAAGTGGTATTTAGACTTTAAAAATAGCTACAAAAATGTGCAATATGAGGAGCATTGTAGCAGGCTCAGTATTCAGACTAACGAAGCAATTGAACTGAAAACTGCGAAGGATCGTGATTGACTATGTGCTCTGGCTGATGAATTTCCGCAAGTTGTACACACTTCTATCTACACGACTGTCGCATAAAAGCTCAGATATCACAAATTGTGTGCAAAGTGGAGATCAAAAATGAGCAAAGAATGTGCAGAGGACGAGTGTTTTTGGACCGCGATCAACAAGATGGAGATGATTGTTTTCCCACACAGTTACGGGCAACAAAATGTGGATATCATACACCAATGCAGAATCAAAACAACACTCAATGCAGTGGCAGCATTAAGTTCACTGCTGACGACAAGGAACTCAAGGCTGCTGTTGTCAAACTACAGTAGAATCTCGTTATAGCGAGCACGGTAATAGCGAGAACACGGCTATAACGAGGTCTTTTTGAGGAATTTACGGCATGATCGCTTGAAGCGCGCTTTTGTTATTTGTCTGCTTTAACTCCACCCCTCTCGCTCGGCACTAGACATCTTGCTGTTGACGCCTGTCACATTCTTCAGCCTTGCAGTCGCCACCTAAGTGCGTGACATCCCGTCCTTTCTTTCTTTTATTAAACTTCCGTCAGTTATCTGTGCCTGCGACTTCACAGTCACAGCATCACTGGCTGGCTTCAAGGCCAAGGTATGCTCGAGTCGAATAAACCAAGCCTTTGAATATACATATACTTGTACGCATTTCTTATTATTTAGAAAATAGAGAAAATCTATTTTTTCCCACCATTAAACATAACAGTGTGCACTTTTTTTTAAAATATAAATGCTCTTAATTAATTTGTTGCGACATTTTCATTAATGAATAATAACATTGTTTATAACTCTGTTAGGCCGAAAAAGTCAGAGCCGTCTTTATACTTGTTGCTAATTGATCGCGTTAATAATACACAAATATTTATAAACTTGTTTGGAATTATTTCAGTCGTGACAAGTTTACAAACACGTCACGTTATTTATTTTACTATCTGACAAATAGTAAGCACTATAGCTGTAGCAAACCATATGTATTCGGTACTGAGTAACGGGTGCACCATCTAACGCATGTGCGCGCATATTAGATGAATTTACGTTACAAAGAACGAGGTTTGTTTATTAAGTAAAGTATAATTTGGAAATTCGTCATCCAAGTTTTTTACTGTTTATTAAAGGTATTGTGTGTGTACGTGTAGACAAAGTTTGAGATTGGAACAGAAACAACGTAAGAAAGTGTTTTTTTTACAAATTAGAAATATGTATGTTTTTGTTTTTATAATTGCATATTTTCCCGTTTTTTGGTTGTTATCTTAAAAGAGATAATATTAAAAAGCCGCTCTAATGAGATTTAATTGTTTCTTGGTTAACAAAAACTATTAATTATCAACTATTGTTAATTGTTTATATTCTATTTATTATTATTCACGCGACGTCATACTGTACGCGTACCTACGCAATACGACTGGATTCGTTGCTGCAACATAACATAGCATGTTATGCGATATCAGAAGTAACGAGTAACGTAACGATAGTAACGAGTACTAATTTTTATAGTAACGAATACATACGGGTACACATTTTTTCGTTACTTTTACACCTCTAGTAGGCACTACCGTATTTATTTCCGAATCGCTAGGACAGTTTTCTTGTAACTTTTGTTTCGGTCAGTTGTTGGGGTATCTGTCCGGGAAGGGGGTGGTGATGGTTTGAGTTTAATCCCAAACTTATTTTCTAAAAAAGTTGACAGGTTTCTTTAAATGAAAAAAGTATAGTTTTCCAGCGACTATTTCGTTTGATGCGTACGTGCGTTGTCGCAGCCGCACTCCTGTAAGGAATTAAATCGTCATGCTACACTAGCACCACCTGTTAGCAACATCCCGAACCAACATGGCCACCAGCAGACAGCCCGCGTCGACAATAGATAGCAGTACAATGCTATGTCGGCCGCGGGCTGAGATGCTATACTTACGTGGCGTGGTAGGGTATTCTGGTTATTTTGACGCAATCGGTGATCGCATTCGTACTTGTGGGGTATCGTTTTAAAGAGAATTCACAGAAATTAAGATTTCGTTAATATAACCTGTTATTTTACAATTATACAGGTTTAAACACAATTTTTATGCTATTTTCGGTTAATTTTTATTTTTTGGGGGCCAAAATCTGGCCAATTCAGGTAAAGGCGAGGATCTAACCCGGAACCGTGACACCTCGCTATAACGGGACTCTAGTGTAGTTTAATTCCCAGGCTGCGAACTTCTATGAAGAGGGGTTAAAGAAAGTGTGCTGCGTTACAAAATGTGCTTACACCTGAATTACGAATATGGGAAAAAGTGAATTAGATATATAGTAAACTAAAACTGTCAATAAAAACCTTTTCACATGAGTTCATATTCTTTAAATGACCAAACAGTCCTTACTTTATGAATATGCCTCGTATGCATCTACTGTAACTTGTCAATCAGTGATTTTATATCCAGAGAAGTGGATACAGTTTAAACAACCTTGCTTTTCACACTCTGCTCCACAAAAATATACCTTATAATAAAACATCTTTGCATGTAATATAAACTGCTCTTAAATAAATAAGTATTAATAAGAGAAAACATGGATTACAAGGTTTTACTGTAACTTTTTTAGCGAAGTTACAAATAGCCAATTTTTGACTATCTTCTTTGATACATATCCATGGGACTGCAGAACAGTGGAAAATGTTTATTTGACTGCCAAGAAATTCCAGCAAAAATGCCAATGAAAATTTATTGAAGAATTTTAGCTAGCTAACAGTGATTAATATAGGGATTGTACTACTGCTACTTTCAATTGAATCATCTCAGTATGTAATCCAAAGCAGACTTCCAAACTACAGCAGCAGTGCCGCCACCCCCAGAATGCGTCCTCGGGCTATGTGCAGTATCGCCCTGGTTTATCTCTCCACTCCACCCCGGGCCAGCTGACGTGACGACAATCTACATTTATACCATACTTAGACAAAAATGCCTAAGAATAATTAAGTGCTTTAAAGGTTTTGAAAAAAATATTACCATCACTAGCGACACCCATGGTTTTACCCAAGTAGGGATGTGATTAGGCCTACTTCAGATAGAAAGGATTTTCCATTGTTTCATTTCAATTCCAATTTGCAACAAGTTTTAATATTTTTTTTAAGCTTCCTGATTAAACTTCATCAGCATCTTGTGCAGCATTTTCGATTTCATTGTTGTTAAAATCAATGGGAATTCTGGGAAAAGTATAGTGTGATAACTAGTGATGGTTCGAAACCCATTTTTCTCGAATCCGAATCCCAAACAGTACCTTGAATCCACCCCTCGAATCCAAATCCAGTTTTCAAGGGTGAATTATAAAATAATTAATTAGTTAAGAGAAAAAATTAAACATTATGCAGAATTATTTAACCCTTTAAATTTTTATTTAAAAAAAAAACAAGGATTTTGACACGGTCTGGATCAAGACGATTCCATTTTTGGTCACATGTTTCCTGCAGTGCTGAACAAACGTTCAGAGAACACTGTCGCAATTGGGGAACATAAATATTTTTTGGACAGTTTATGTAGCCTGGGTGAACACGCAGACTGAGATTTCCAGTATTCGAGAATGTTTATTTCTGGGTTAACTGTAGTATCACGTAAGAATCTGGTCACTTCATCAATTGCTGTAGAATCCGACTTGGTGGATTTAAGGCATTCAGGCATTATCTGTGAGTACAGTGATTCATGTATCCACAGAAATCGGAAAACATAATTCAACATCCGACGGAACAATATTTTGTAGTTAGCAACTTGACATTTGTTTAAAGTCCCAAATGAAGGTAAACGCTTTCCTGAAATATTTAATGGAAACTGAAAGACGCCATCTTGGCTTCAATGGTTTTAGGCCATAAGAAATATTGTCGTGCGTCTTTTAAAATTAAAGCCTCACTAAAGAATAGTGATTAATATGCCCGAAGTTAAAAGTGACGGGGTGTTTTCTCTAGTTTACGCATTAAATTTTTTTATATTAATATTAGTTATTTTTTATGTTGCTCAAAATGATTGGCTAACAAATTCATTGGTTGGCCATCATGGAATTCTCAGATAATACATATTTTAACGTTGGTAGTCTACACAAACCAAACTTGGTCCTAAAAAAATTCATAAATAGAACGTGTATCAGAATATTTAAAATTGAATTGCGATTAAAATAATAATTGTATAATGTATTAATTTTTGTCATTCATTATTTCGTTATTATTACTACATGTGCGACCGTAACTTGTGATGAAAGTCGGCATTATTGTTGTATTACTAAGTAACAGATTTCTCTGTAAAGTTATTTAAAAAAAAAACAAGATTCATATTTAGTCTAGATCCTAAATGTGCTTTATTTTATTTTTTTAGCATATTCTGAGAATACATATGTGATTTATGCCTTATTTAATGCCAATGTAGCGACAATGCATCCATGTTAATGAATATAAAGTAAGTTTCCCAAATCAGTACATTCTTCATAATTTTTTTATATAATAACGAATTAAAAGTACAATACAGTAGAACCTCGTTAATCCATGATGCGCTAATTCGGGAATCGGATAATCCGGGACGATTTAAAAGAGAAGAAAAAAAAGAGAACTAAATATTGGCAGCGCTTAAAATTAACGTCACGCGGGCTGGCGGCCAGCAAACACAAGCCATCGCGTGGGCCGCCAAACTCTGCAACGTTGTTTGTACCGACTCTTTGTGTCGCCCCCCTTTCAGCAGTGACATTTGTCACTCTTTAAACTTTGCTTCCCGTCTCCCTCTGTTTGTTTCCACCCGCCAACGCACGGCAGGCGCCTGGCGAGTGACGTGTCTGGCTGGCATTCGGCTGTACGAGGGGGAGGGGGGAGGTTGCAAGGTCAGCACGATCTTATTTTTCTCTCTTCGGCTGTTGAAAAATGACCGTGAACTAATGGCTAGGCAGTGCTGTATTTTTTTAAGCCGAGACACTAATTTGAAGACGGCCGGCCCTTACCGTGAACGGCCTTAACCCAGCTGCACGCCGGTGTCTGAGAAGCTTGACAAGACCTTCCGGGCTTTTAATCGCTAGTCCGTGAAATTCTGTAATCCGTGATTATCTCGGTCCTGACCATCACGTATTAACGAGGTTCTACTGTACCTCAATAGGATGTGTTCCAAGGAAAACGTAAACAGGCCAAGTAAATTTAAGTTTTTAAAGTACTACATTTACATCAATACTTTTCCTCGAATCCCGAATCTTTTCCCTCGAATTTCGAATCTTTCGAATACTAGAGATTCGGTGGGATTCGAGGATTCGAGGATTCGACCGGCCCATCCCTAGTGATAACAGATTTCACGACCTGTAAACATTTCAAAAGTTATCCAAATCTTGAGAGTGAATGATACCGACATCAACGTGCTACCTTGAGACGCCGATGATTAGAGGCACGATTATATGGTAATGCGGGATAAAACGAAATAACACTGAAAACCGCTTGAAAACACGAAATAAAACAAAATTGTGCGAAATCCGCGATATGTCACGAAATTTCGTGAATCCTGATTATTTACGTTTTTTTTTCCATTCTGTAAGGACAATTCACTATCTTCAGCGCAATAAAATATTTCTGACAGTAACTAGCAGCCATATATATTATATGCGACGGTGATTCATTATAGATTTTAAAATGAAGTCTCGGAATTAACGTAATATTTTCTTTGAACGGTAATCTTGTGTACCATAATAATTTAAGATGTTGATAACTATGATACAATGGCCGCCGTTCACTTTCTGTAAAAACAAAAATAACAAACGTCCAAAATATGTTTATCTAAGATTACGTTTTTAATCATTAAAATGTTACACACTAAAGCGCATTGCTTTTACTGTTTATTTAAAATAAAGTACGTAAGGTACGAAAATAAAATTAACCCTCCTTAACGTAACGATTGTAAATAATAAAAAGTACATGTTTATGTCTGTATTAATTTTCACGTACGTATGTTGGTATTCGGTATGCGTTTGTATTCGCATCTATTCTCCATTGTTTTGATCTTTCCAGCACGGCAAGTTTTTGCGTATTAAGAGGTTAAATTTTTCCTATGTGATTAAAAAATTTTGTTAATGCCTAAGACGAAGGTTTCTGCCAGTGACCGATCGAAAGAATTTTCCAGCGAAGGATTTTATTTCAGTGATAAAATTTTAATGTGCAAATTCTGTAACTGCAGGCTAGACTACGAGAGACGCGATACGCTTGTGAAACATGTCGCGAGTGAGAAACATAAGCGTTTGAGGCAAAACTCATCTGTTAAACGACATCCTTGTCTAAGAGTCTTTAATGCCATTAATTTGCTGTTCAACCCAAGAAATGTGAGTAGGGTTAGCATAGAAGATGCAAACCTACAGAAGTCTCTGCATAACTTGCCTTCTGTTTCCCATCTTCCCATTGATACATTCATACATGGCTATGGTGTTTTCAAAAAAATAATTGAGGATGAACTTTCATTGCCATAAACAAGCCAAATTGATGTTGCAAAGGTACTTTGCTCCCTTAAAGGGGACTACAGTGAATTTGCTCAAGCCAGTTTAAGGGCAATCTGGTTCCCAACATCAAATGTTGATGCAGAACGTTCATTTTCCAGGTACTCACTGGTAGTTAGTGACAGAAGACAACGTCTCACTCCAGAAAATGCGGAAAATTTAACTATGATAGCATTTCAATAAAACCGTCTTAATAGTAACTTTGGAAGTGCTTAATTGTTGAATTTTGTAGTGTATGTGATTGTAATTAAGTCGTGAAATTTTTAGTAGTTATTTAAAAGTTTAAATTTATGAATTTGCAAATGAACTTTACTATCTATAAATTTGCAAATGAACTTAATTGTAATTAGATCATGAGTTTTAGTGTTTATTAATATTTGTTTTAATAAATTTGCATGTCGTACAGAAAAGCAAGAAAATTTTGCCGTGGGTATTTTGAGCAAAAAAATTAAACCATATAACACCGAAATCTTGATTTCTTTACACCGATATTTGTCTTAAAATAACACCACAAAATCTTGACTCTACCGATGATGCAAAGTCTAATCAGGACAAGTATCAACATTATTATGGTATCAAAGATGTTTTATTATATTTGCCACTGTTGCTCCAGACATTTGCTATATTTTTTTAAAATTGAAATTTCATTTTTTTTATATAATTAAATAGACTGATATTTTGCAGCAAAATTTTCTTGATGGTAGTTTACGTGAAAAGACAACGCTCCAGTAAAGAAGAGAATTATGTTCTATAAACTAGCCAAGGTACACAAAAAGTAAATTTTGTTAGTAAATATGCTGAGACAGTTTAAGGATCACTGCTTATGATTTTTTGGGTGATGAGAGAAGTTTTAAATGCCATTCTGAAGTATCAATTCGTACGGAAGACATCCTGGATTAAAACTAATTAATGCCTCATTAACAAGGCCTCTAGCCGACCCACAAGACACTGCTCCAGCAGCATGGATATATTGAAAGCACAACTGAACTCAGCAGCAAGCAGCAGTAAGCACCTTGATGGAGACGGGCGACAGGCGGTCGCCGACTCCTCGCTCCGTCTTCTCCAGCTGCACCTTCAGCTGGTCCACCAGCATCTTGATTGGCTCCTGAGCCTCCAACACTGTCTCCCGCTGCCGGCGCAGCTTCTCCACTTCCGCCACGCACGCCTCTCTCTCTCGGCTCTGCACACAGCACACACACAGTCTGTACACCTTCCACAGCAGATACCACACGCAGCTGCTAGTACCATCAAAGGTTAGTGAACACCATGATTTTTGGATGATGAAAATGACACACAACTGACACAATGAATCCGAAAAATGTTCACCCATGAAAAAAAAAAATTGTTTATATAAGTTTAAATTTTTATTTTGTGTGTCAAAATATGGAATAAAAAATCAACAAATTCCAACTTTGGGTCAATATTGTACTGTTTAGGAGAATGAAAGAAAGTAAGCTCATAGGCAAAAAGATAATTTCTTTCTGAAGAAATTTGTGTACATATTAAAAATATACAGCCATCGCTTTAAATTCCTTTAGGCCTTAAAATGAACCCATAAATATTCAATCCATTCTTCCTACATCATGGCAGGCGTTCCGGCCACGCCGAAAAAAAAAGGTTTTTTTTTTTTTTCGGTAAATTCTAAGATTATATCCATACATCTCTAACTGTAAATGATTCGGAGAGACTTTACCATTTCTTTGTGACGTTGCAACTCCAAATAGTTATCTCAGATGGTAATAGGTAGTGTCGGTAACTCATTTCCCTATGATAATTATACATAAATATAGTTTAAAAAACTAAAAAAACATGCTTTTAAAGAATATCAAACTAAAAAGTTAAAAATAAATATAGTTTAAAAAACTAAAAAAACATGCTTTTAAATAATATCAAACTAAAAAGTTAAAAATAAATATAGTTTAAAAAACTAAAGAAACATGCTTTTAAAATTTATCAAACTAAAAAGTAAAAAATAATTTTAAAATTTAATTTATGACAATAGTATATAAGCAATACTAGTATAAATGAGAAAAAAGCATGGGGCGCTTAATATACAAAAAATATGGCACAAAGCGCCTCAAGCTTTTTTCTCATTTATACTAGTATTGCTTATATACTATTGTCATAAATTAAATTTTAAAATTATTTTTTACTTTTTAGTTTGATAAATTTTAAAAGCATGTTTCTTTAGTTTTTTAAACTATATTTATTTTTAACTTTTTAGTTTGATATTATTTAAAAGCATGTTTTTTTAGTTTTTTAAACTATATTTATTTAATCTCTACCTCCCAGTTCACTATCACATAATTTTTAAAAGAATGTCACACAATTACATGAATTAAAAGACAATTAGAATATTGCACCAAACAAGTTGACAACCAATCAGGTTGCTTACCTTAACTGGAGGCTAAAAGGTATTTAACATACTGTTACGAACTGGGAAGCAGGGCCAGGTACCTGAGCGGTCCTCCAGTGGCAGTCTGGCCCGGGGCCTCTCACACGGCCACTGACGTCAGGCACGCATTAGCGCGGCTCTACCTCACCACCCCTTCCCCCTTCCTCAACACTGTTACCCATCGCTGAGCGGCCGCCGCACAGTGGCATGAATAAACACCGCCTTTCTGGCTCGACCTGGGATGACGCGACTGGTTACAGCCGCTCTCGTCGGTTCAAGAAGGGTGTCACAAGTATATAAGCACCGGCGCTGAGTTCCAAGCGAGTTCCGAGAATTCTGTGAGCGAAAATAAGTGTGATATTAACGAAGAGGGAAGAGGGTGGCGCGATGCGGAGTAATGGGATCAAGAGAGTGTGACTGAGTGGCGCCAGGCTTTGTGTGTGTGGACAGGCGCGAGGTGAGGGGCGAACCACTGTCGAGCCTAGCTCCAGTGAGGAGTGCGACTGTGGAACCTGACAGACATTGAGTGACTTGCGAATAAACATTTTTACTAAGTGCGAGTGATTGGTGAAAGGATATTTTTAAGTACAATTATTTATTAGTAATGTAAATATTAGAAATTTATAAAACTGTAATAAAACTTAATTGGGCTATCCCTTACGAACCCAGTTCTTCCCCACATAGGTCGTAACAATACAAGTCACTGAATTATGAACTAAAACAAAGTACACATAGCTGCAAAAACACTCAGATAATCAATTCCAAAATTTGACACTAGAGGAATATGCATAGATATACAGTTCCAAAGAGGTAGGTATTATAGGTTTGCAGTCTGGGAAATAGTTCCTGTTCTCTAATAAGTTAAAATAAATATTGAAAGCAAAGTTTCAGTAAGCATCTGTACATAACTAATAGTACAGTAGTTTTTCTTTATATTTTTTGAATTGCAACATCTTATTCATCATAGATACATACAGCAAGGGAGCTGCTACTGTCTCACATGGTGTTAGATCAATTGTGACTGTCGATTTATACACAGTTGAAACTATGACGTTCACTTTTTTTGTAATGACCATCACTATGTAGTGTACATGTTTTGTGGTGCTGCAGTTCATGGTTGTTGACATTTTCCCCCCACATTAGATAAAGTTACGATTTTAATTACAGATGTTAGACTAACGTTTTCACACTGAGCTGAAAGCCGTAAATTAATACACAAAACAAACAATTTTTGAATATCATACAACACCAGATAGTGATAGTGACAAAACAAAAATTGTTTGGATAATTTGTACAGAAAATCCAACAATAGTTCTGGTATATTTAGAGGTGTTACAGGAGATATTTTATTCAGACAAAAAGGAGTTCTCATCAAACATCATAGCAGCAATCTTTTGAGCCTTCTTTGACAGCCTAAATACCACACCAAATAACATCCTTTGGCTAAAAATTAATTCCAGCTATACATAGTCTCTGTAATTAGCTCGAAACGGGATCCTAGTTCATTTATGTTCGAATATTGAAATATTAATCATATTGTGCAACAATAAAGCCATTTTAATAAATAGTAATGTAACTGCTCTTTCTTTACTAGAATAAATAATTCGGCTGAACTGAAATATCACATAGTCCCAAAAGATTTTATTTTTATACATACCAAAATATATAGATATTCGTGTATACTAAGCAAATGTCTATCTATGTAAGTAGCCAACAAACGAAAAGTCCGAGAATATGTACTAGTTGTATCGTAAAACGGACATAATATATATAATCCAATTATTATTTCAAAACACGAGAATTAATCTACTTATTTCGACAGTACATGCGCACACTTACAAGTTCCGTTATTTGCGCAACCATGTGATGTATTCTAACTACATTCATGAAACAAGCACACCAGAAACGGAATTTTTTCCGTTACCATGCAACACAAAACCTCGTTTTCGTAATAAACCAGCTATGTTCCGCAATTCCGTAACTCGGTGTTGAATCCATAATAATTACGGGAAATCCGTAATGGTTGGCAGCTCTTTGTATGTATGACATTGATAAACTCCAACACCGTTTGACCTATCGCCATTAAGTTGGCACATTGAGTGTTTCTTCATGGAGCACATTAACTTCTAAACTGTTCAATTGATCGCCACTAAATTTGGTATACAGTACAACCCGGTTATAACATTCCCGTTTTTAACATTTTCCCGCCTATAACACCATAATTTCATGGTCCCGTCATTTCTCCATTTATCACAATGCTTTAATTTCCCGCCTGTAACAATATTAAAATTTCTACATTCCCGCCTTTAACGTTCAAATTTGCTTTGATAACTGCCACAATTTGCAGTATCCCTTCCTTCAAAGTCATAATTTAGAGCGAAACCATAGCTAGAAAATACAGCACGCGTATACAAACATCAGATGTTTACATTTGTGTAGTTCACCATAGACGTGGTACACACGCACTCCACAACTTGCACCGGATCGACTATCAATATGGCGTCCTGTTCGCGCTTGTTAGCCTATGACTTGTTCCTTTATACTTATGATGCGCATTTTGTGCACTGATACATGGTCGGAAACAGTGCTACTGTAGTCTATGGTGCTGGTTTTTGTTTCAAAGGTTTAACACCTTGAAATGGTTAACTGTTCTATGGATATATTCACGGCTTTTGTTTGTGGTTAACCTTTACCGTTTTTTTTTTTTTTTTTTTATACTTATTGTAGTCACGGTCGTATTTAATTAAAATACGCCGTATTGAAATTTTATTCAGGTTTTTGTACGGTTATGATGGCCGATAAATATAAGCGAAAATATATTCTGTAGCTGAAAAAATTCAGTTTATTAACCAAGTGGACAGGAACCCCAACAAAACGCGTGTTGTGATTGCAAAAGAGTTGAATATTTCTGTTTCGACTCTGAACTGTATCGTACAAAACATTTTTTTTCTTTAGCATATTATTAGGTATTGCCTATAAATAAAATTAACCAATTTGCCACTCTATTGCTGTACTTAGTGTAATACTCCTGTATTTTGTGTTGTTTTACCTATACTTTTTAATTTAATCAATCCACGCGTAATTTTTACAAAGTGAAGATGATTTCCTGCTTATAACATTTTCCTGCTTATAACATTTTTTTATGTTGGTCCCTTGGAGAATGTTATAACAGGGTTGTACTGTATATAGATATTTTAACACAGAGAATATTTTCGCTATATCCATCTTGCTATAACTTGCTACTAGATAGTGCTGCAGCGTATTAACTTCTAAACCTTCAACCGATCGCCCTGGGTAAACAGAAAATCATAGGTCATATACATAAAAACAGCAATTGCATCTAATTTCTCTATGTCCACTACACTGTAATTTTGCTTTTACTTGTGAACAAATTATAATTCTGTGTTTAGGCCAGGCAACACCGGGTATTGCATTTCGTAAAGACTTGAGCAAAATCATTATCATATCAAAACACTGGTTTCCAATTTTCAAGTCATCACTTGTGCTTCCTTTGGTTTAATGGCTTAATGGCTACCTTTGCCACACAACGTTTGGGCAACTAAAAAACTGTTTTTACCAACTCTCATACTTTCCCTCAGGTCACACCTTCTTGTCTTCACTTCTTAATTCTCCCTATCACTACAACCAAATATCGATCACTGTTTACACGTGACTTCTTCCTTCTCGAACCTCATTTCTCAACCCATCTCACATCCTAATATTAGCGTGGAATTGACTTTAAACATATAACATTATGACTGTGTGATCACGCCTACTGCGGGAAGACACACAGGTACACAGACCCTGGAATGGCGCAGGGAGTCCTACCAGGTGGTCCACGCTGACGGCCTGGGGCTCCTCGAAGGACAGCTGGTCGATGGCCGCCCGGGAGTCGTGCAGCTGCCTGGTCACGGAGCGCAGCTGCTTGCTGTTGTCTTCCAGCAGGGACTGCAGGGAGCGCAGCTTGCGAGCGGCCTCGCTCAGCTGCTGGTCCGCCCGCGCCAGCTTGCCTCGCAGCTCCTCCGCCTCCTGCTCCAGGTTCCTGCCCCGTCACCCAGCCCCCTCAGGGCACGCACTTCGCTTACATCCCACATGACAAACACATGCGAGAAGTCGTGTCAACTCCCAAGCTTCAGCTACGCTTGTGTGTGGTGTGTGGTAAACAAAATGTGCTGATTTAACACCAAATCAAAAATTAAAATTTGTATCTATGGATTTTTCTTAATATACCAAAATATTTAAGTGATCTTTGTCATCGCCTTCAATTTCGAAAACAATGTCTTTGTATACTCTTCTAAATCTGTACTCATTAAACTGATATAAGCAATGCCAAAAGTCAGGTACAAACATTAACTCTAATAATGAATTACCGTGTTTTATCGCTTAATGGTCGCATGCGCGTAATCGTCGCAACCATATTTTTGGCTGTCAAAATTGGGATAAAAAAACTTCTCGCGTAAACGTCGCATTATGTTTTTGGTCCCGCTAGTAGATGCCGAGCGCTTTGTGTAGGTATCTTTTCCGTATAAAACAATGCATTTTAAAGTAGAAATCTAATATTTATACCATCATTACCACTTACTTAATAAATTAACGAAAAAATACGAAGTTGTTTGACGTGTAAATTGTCTTATAAAGACGTTTTTAAACGTTATTTCCTTTATCTGATCGTATCCGTCGCCGCGGCGTAGGTATAATCTAAAAATTGTTTCGGTCATTACCACTTATTTATTTAATTAACGGAAATACAAAGTTGTCTGACGTGTAAATTTTCTTTTAAAGACTTTTTAAACGGTATTTCCTTTATCTGATTGCATTACCGCGGCGTACCGCTTACAAAAATGTAGCCAGCGTATCATTCATGTTTGGTTATGTTGCTTCCCGTATAGAGCGCGCGCACGTAGTCGAATATCGATATCTCGCCGATTGGATGCAACGCACGCTATCTGTCAGGCGCCAAGTTAACTACATTTGATAGCCCGCATTCTTTCGTGGCAAGTGTGTACTACGACACGTTAGTTCACGTCAGATTCAAGTGGCTTGCGTTCACATTAGAGTTTTGGTTTTTCTATTTGAAGTTGAAGAAATGTTTTTGTATAAAAAATTATTAATATAGATTGTTTGGCGTGCTCTTGTATACTCCACCTTTTTTAAAATAAACGTACTTTCCATGAACGGGTTTTGTTTTTATGAATAACTTCACCTAACAAAAAAATTTTTTCCTCATAATGGTCGCACCCCTACTTTTCAAACTTGATTTTAGAATAAAATGTGCGATGATTATACGAGAAAACACGGGTCATATCAGTAGAAAAAAGGGACTTTTCTTCCTTTAAAAGCGGTGTTATTTTTCATAATGTAACGATTTCTGCGAACCAAGACGTCAGGCATGTGTCCATGTATCTCCCTTCCCCGGCTCTTACCAGTCCTTGGCAACACCACGTTTATTTTTGTGTTATAGTGACATTTTCCCCCCTCCTCTAGTCATCACGCATGCGCAGCCAGGGCTTCCTTATGTCATGAACAGGCTTGTTCCTGAGGCCTGTCTTATTCGTCTACCTACTATGCCTACTCGCTTTAGGGTTGTTTGTTCCTCAGCAGATGTGTCTGCATATGGAAAACGTAGGTGTATTAATTTTGGCCGTTGGTCACGCCATGACTCTTCTTCCGCCTTGGCTATTTAAGGTACTTCTTGCTTACTTGCCTCTAGTAACGTTTAGTCTTATCAGGCGCTAGCACATTTGGAAGTTTTTTGACGTTTGCAATTCAGTAGTTTGTGGTCCTTAACTTTGTTGGTGGCATATTTGTTATATTGGAACTTACAACTTAATGTTAAGCATTGCTCACGTTTTAAATTTGCTTGCTTATAGCTTTCAGGTCTTACAGATTGTTACGCGTCTAGTACTGCAGTTCTTCGTGTGGCGTACTGTATTTGTGTGACACTTAACTTTCTTTATGTGCTTAGTTTGTTTGCATGCACTTACATTGAGTTACGCTCATGCTCTAAAATATGTGTTGTTTAAACTGTTATGGCTTTCGTGCGATGTCATTGCAAACTGTTATCTCCTTTGCTATTTGCATTGAATTGCTGTCCTCTGGTTTGGTGCCACGTTCAATTCTGTGGGACCACTGCTTATACCCCTCGCCTGATGCACGGTACAGCATCTATAATGCTGAGAGTTACCTTAGTTATGTATAATGAGGAACCCAAATAATTGACAAACAGTGAAGAGGTCCTCCCCACGACGATGTGCTCTCACACGCCGGCCACCTCCCCTCCAGTGCTGCGACGTCACCCCTCGTATGCTTGGCGCAAGCGCTGTGGTGTCTGCGCAAGGCCTCCGCCTTCTTTCGGGCCTGAATTTTGAATAATGCCGTTGTAGTCACTCTGCGACGGGAGCCTCAACCTAAAGTTTTCAGTTTAATATTTTCCATGGGTCATCACAAGTGTGTGTTGCACGAAGGCTGCAGTACAGTAACGTAAATTTACTTCATGTGCTTTTTGCTTTATTATTTATTTTATTTGGATCGCCATATTCTAAATTTAATAGCATTAATTATGTTTTTATAAGAATTAATATAATTATTGTGCACTGAAGTCAACGAACGACCACAAGACCACGCAGGAAGTGCGTGTGTTCCGGACACCAGAAATTCGGTACGTTTAACTTATTTTTGTTTCTTTTCATTTTTTGCTCAGTTCACTGTGTGTAATGTCCATGCAGGTTTTCTTGTCTGTCGTGATTCTTTTGAGCATGCTGCGTGTAAACGGTTGCTCATGACTGGAAGATTCTAATGACTCCTGCATTTGTCAAAGCAATCACGTCATGTTTATCGTAATTGAATACCTTGGAGCAGGACAGGCTCTTGTATCTGTACTCTAGTTATAACTTTTTACGTGCTGCGGTATGATAAACATTTGCCAACTAAAGAAGTTATGAATATTTCTGTCATACAACCCTTGTTTTATTTCCACGCTTTGCAGTAATGGTTGGTTGTATCAAAAATGTATTTAGACAAAAGTTTTTTTTGGTATCACTCCTAAGAGCTATAATGTGTTAAAACTGATGTGATATTTGTAATATCATGGGGTTTATAGCGATTTTTCTATTTATAAAAAACCTTCCCCATTACTAACTTTTTGGTGGAATATTGCCCATTAACGAACTGAACCGAGATTTTCAATTATAAAATTTTATGTATCAGTTTGTAAGTGATTTGTGCAAAATTAAGGCAGTATTTGCAACCATAAAAATGTGATATACAGCAAAACCCCTTATTTGCACTTTTCATGGGGACAAAGTAAAAAAGTGTAAATAAAGGGAAAAGTAAGAAATACGTTAAAGTTAATTAAAATACAGTCGCATTCTGCAGCGTTCATAACAAATACGGGCTACATTACACATACGCGTTGCACCACAGTAAAAAAGTATAAAAAAAGGGCCGCAAATTGGAAATTTACCGTCAATAGCGCGCCGTGTGCGGAGAAAGGTCATTGTACTCAATCAGCTGTTGTTACGGCGCGGCGTAGCCGCCGGCTGGCTCTCTCTGTTCTCTGAGCTGCGCATGCGCAGTATAATTCACTCAACGCTCTGCCCAGACTCATGACCTTCCATCAGCAGCCAGCCAATAGATGCGAGCCAGGCGGAAAAAAATATAAGCTCCACCTCCCGTGTACCAGTTTTGTCCAGTTCTAATACCAGTTTATTGGTATACGCACCAGTTTTCTCGCTGCCGTGACATGTTCAAGTTTACGTTCATCTTGATGTCTTGATACCAATATATAATTATTTACGATCCCCAGAAATAAATGGTTAGTTTAAAAAATATGCGTGAACTGTACAATATTTCCGAAATTATAAAATACGTATAAAACAGTTACCAAGACTCCGCTCATTTTATCTTGTGAAGTTTATGTCTCGTACCAGTATTTCGGCTGAGTTGTGACATAAATATAGTATCACAACTGACAAGCAGCCTCGAAAGTCGTAATATTCCCGACATTCCCGGTACGTTTATATATTCGTGAGTTTACATTTTTCCCTAGTACATTTTAGATTGTCTCCTGCTATAATTACTCGGACTTTTACACGCCTAGGCTTAAATTATTATATGTTTAGAAATAAAAGCAACTTTTATGTTATAAAATATGTATATTTTACGATTTAAAATGTTCATTGCCGACTATAAACGTTACGTTTTTAACAATGTTTTTAGGCCTACTATGGTTGTTACGTGACGTAAATAGCGGGATGGATTCAATTTTTGAGACGTAATTCGCGTGAAAGTATTGTATTGGACTAAATGGGAAGTAAACGGGACCTGAAGAATATAGTGTAAATAACGGGAAAACGTAAGTAACGGTAACGTAAATAAGGGGTTTCGCTATATATTATTATATAGATATAGTAAAATAATAATATATATAAAACCTTTTGGCTTGAAGATGGTTTTAGGGTTTATGACCCATGAAACAAAAAACTACAACACGTAGTTCGGACTAAGGGACTCGGAGGACGCACCTCTCGTGCTGGTCCATGGAGACCTGCAGGAAGCGAGCCTGCAGGTTCTTGTTGGCGGGGCCGTACGAGCGGTACGGGCTGTGCAGGTACTCGTAGCCGCGCTTGGTGACGGCGCGGCGGCAGTTGTGAGGCACGCTCTCCCGGCGCTCCATCAGGGCACACGCCTCGCGGTCCGTGGGCACCAGCAGCACACGCTCTATCTCCAGGTTGTCGATCAGGCAGTTAGCCACCACCGCCTCCTTGATCCTCAGCATGTCCAGCAGACTGCTGTGGGTGGGGTGGCACACCTTGTTGGCCGACACATCGTGCACCTGCCACACACAGCCACCCAGAATACTTATTATTTATCTGTCAGATGCCCACCAACAGTTACGAGACTTTAAATGTAGTCCCTGCAAGTATATGTGAACGGCCCTTCCGGTAGACACCGAGAGCAGGCAGGCACCACTGCTGTTGGTCAACATACGTAAGCAGCCTTAACCTGTATTTGTAGGAAATACAGCAGACAAAACAAACACTGTCTCATTAATTATGGTGACAAAGAGCAGACAATGACAATTACAATTAACACTAGAAATTTCATAAAAGAAATACATACGTATTTACATTAAATATTAAATATGAATAATGACATTTAAACATAGTGAGTTGTTTAGTACAAATAGAATTTAAAGAAGTTTTGTCATCTTAAGTTAATATATAGATAGTGACATACTGAATATAATGAAAATAGCTAACTAAAAAATTACTGAATTTATTAAAGTTGGAGAGTAGTCTAAAAATAATATCATTATTGTGGTGGTCTGTACAGAAAATTATATTAATAATCAATTCAACTGGGGAACTCTTGAGTACAGTATTATCTAGAATACAATTACAATTTATTTTAGCGCTATAACAATAATTATAATAAACTATTAGGCATGTGTGTGAACTAAGTCATGATACTCCTCTGGACACCAGGCTCGGAATCATGCAGTGATATGTCTACAAGACTCGTCCTGTTAGCACTGTCGAGATCATCAGTGTAGAACTGTTGCTGGCAATATGTTCCAGATGGAGTAGCCCGTAGAAACTGCTAATGAAGCACCTATTGGGCCAGAATACTATATTGGTGATTCTATTGTAATAGGTAGGGGCCTATTAGGGATTGAAGGAAGACCAGAGCCTGGCTAGGACTGCGGATTACGTGAATGGAGCAGTTGGGTAATCAAGGTTAAAGGTTTCAGGTACACAGACATTTTATTCAAATTCAATATTAATTCAAAATTAATATAACGTTAACATTCAGATGCAGATACGTTTAACGCAAGAACAAATTCAATATTAATACATAATAATATTACGTTAACATTTCTGACAAAACGAGTTAGTTGACAATTATAATTTGTGTTGGGTAAGCCAGCTACACGGTGATCCAATCAACGATCGTCAAAAAGGGACATAATTTCCTTGTCTGAAGTTATATTACAAAAAAAGTTACATTTACAAAACTACTGCAAAGTGCAGGTACACGAAAGAAAGAAGTTACATTATTCTTTAAAAAGCAGTACCAAACAAATACGTGCGACGACGTCTCAGGGGGAGACAGGTAGAAACAGAAAAACGGAAGCGAAGGTTAAGTTGAATTTACATTTAAAGCAGAAATCCAAACAATTTTTGATGGTGGCGGCCGAAACGGAATTTAGACAGAACAAATTTAAACAATACTGATTCTACATTAGGGTGAGGGCCACCGCCTCACTGACGACTCGATTCAACTTACATTTCTCCCCTGAGGTCGCACACGCACGAAGACTAAGTCGAAGCTCTCGGACTACATGCTAGTGAAATTAACAACTGGTCAGCTACTGCTGACAACCAAGCCTCACAAAGGCTACCAGTAGAAGAAGACCCTCAACATGTCTGCAGCAGATTTTATAAACTCGCGCCGCAGCGCGCGCATGCGCATATAGAAAGGGTGGGGGAAACGAGTACAAATTGAACAAACACTAGGAGGGGGAGAAAAGGAGGGAGAAGGATGAGGGGAGCGAAGTGCCGGAGGCCCGCGATGACGCGCGCAGTTCGAATGTAGCGGACCTAAACGCTACACTATTTAAGTCTTCTTTCAGAACTGAGACGTTAAAGTTATTAGTTAAGTACGGAGTTTAGTCACTTTGACTTGAGATGGATTGAGTTCATTAGAAATATAGTCGACAATCTCTTATTCTTAAAACAGAGCGTTAAAATGAAGTAACAAAAGGAGCTTTAGTTTTTTGAAGGCAGGTAAGGTGATCATTATAAGAGTTGATATATTCTGAATGCCCAGTTGCATTAGCGTTATCTTTCGTTCTTGCGGAAATGATTTTGCATCAAAGTCCCCGTTGGTTTAGGACATGCGCACATTTTGCACCAAAGTGAAGCCTTCTTTGTCGACACACAAGTTGTTATTGTTACCGCTGATGATGTCGCACGATTCCCACTGTGTGTTAAAGTCACTGTGCCGCAACCCGGGACTACACAAATCCTGACAGCCTACAAAACTGCATAAATATAAATGCATATATGAACCAGCCTAGCTCCAGAGACAGATTCGACTACAAACAAGATGCTAATAAATTGGCACGCAATTGCATCGCAAAAGAAGTTAAACTTCAATTACAGACGTGTCAAATGAGCACAATAGTACGCCCTTACCACGAACCAGAAGCCTGCAAAAAAAACATAACAAACAGACAAAAAGCATTTACAATACTATTAACTTTGGATGAAAATGAATACTGAAACAAAACATACAATAATAGTAGGCGGTGGGACACACCTACAACCTGCATGGCCTTATGGTCGCTCGCCGACTTCAGTGCATGAGAATTACGTTACAACACATGTCCACAGTAATTAATGCTTAAATTGTAAGAGTGTATACCAAAATAAAACAGAAAATAGAAAATGCAATTAAAGTATGTAATGAAATCGTACTGTATTTTGTTGATAGACAATTTAATTGGTGTAATTTTTATTTTAACACCAGTTATATTCTTTTTATTATTAATTAGAGCATTACTATATGCTTGTGCGTAAAATCTGTGGAAATTTTTATGTTTAATACTCTTTGTAATTAAATGTGTTAGTTTCAAAACAAGCGCAGGGGGACAAATATATGAAATTGATTATTAAGTACATTAGGTTTTGAACAAATGTTAAATGTAGAAGGCTGAAAAGCACTGTCATTTTAATATAATATATTTAATAATTTAAGTCCTACACGGAATTTTAAGGGATATATATCTACAGAGCAAGATTGAAAAATGTGAATTTGACACTTGTAAAGACTTTAATATGCGATTAGCTAGATGAAGATTCGCAGCTTTGAAGATATTGTATTGATTGGATATTTCTCCAAATGTATGTATGGTGATGATGTGTTTTTGCTTCAGGTATATGTGTGTTTAGTTAGTAATAGATAAATATTGCGAAATAGATAGTTGTATCCAAAATTCCAAAATTCTACATATTATCATTGATTTCTGTTAAAGTTTGTATAATTCATAATTTAAATTTAACTTTGATTAACTTCGTATATTTCACAACTATTCCCTCAGAAGTCCTGACAATATGGTTTAATGAGTCTTAGTGCTATTTTAAATGAGCTAGTTTTGTTTACTGAGGCTAATTACTGTTTGGCAAATTTAATTTATTTATTTTTAATTTTCATATTACTTAAGTATCAACAATTAACTAATTTTGGATGCAATTAATTAATTAGTTGTAAATTGCTTAACATTTAAGTATTTTTCTTGAAATATTTTCCTTTTAATATTGTATTACTTAATTGGAAGATTTCAGTAAATACCACTAAATTAATTTGGCGCTCATTTCAGTTAAGTGATTATATTGCCTGAACAGTATTTTAGATCAGTAATATTTTACCTTACCAGGCATTTTGTTTATTGAGACACCTACAGAAAAATACCTCATAGGTATTAAAGTGTAGTTTAAATTTCAATGATATATATAAAATAATTTATGAATTATAATAATTAATGAACTCTGGTGCAGTCACTGTGCACACAACACACTTGGCCATGCGAAGACCGAGGTTCCGGCCGCCTACGACCCCACACTGACTTGAACGCACACTACAGCAACTGCCAAGGCAGACGGAGAACGAGGCGGAGGGCTCACCAACACTCGTACTCATGCCTGACGCATGCACCAAGCACAATGGGGCCAAGCCACTGGCCGATCAGAAGTTATGTGCTTCTGTCAAGGACTTCACAATCAGGTAAATGATCATGTGTTATGATTCGGTTTATATTGTAAATACTGTATTTTGTTAGTTTTAAGATTTGTTTATTATATAATTTTTTGCTAAGTCCTTTAGTGGGTTTGCTTATATGCATTTGTGTAATTTTTATTTCCGTTAATAATTTTTGTTTATATCAATTTTACATCTTGCGCAAAGAATAAATTAAAAATGAATTCTGGGAAGCGCGCAGGGGAGTCGCGGAAAACTTGATTAGTGACTATAAAGGAGAGTTGGCAACACTGTTGACTACAAGAAAGACTCAAGTTGGCCGTGGCGCCGTGGTGTCACGGACTTGTGCGCGAGAAGACAGTCTAGAGGCGCGCACGAGCCATTAGATCGTGGTCGTCGCGCGACCATGTACGCGGCGGACTTAACTTGGCTATGTGGCTTTACGAAAGCCTGGAGCACGTTTGTTCGGCTGTGTGATACTTGGGTTTGAAATTAAATGACGTTAAAACCTGTTTGGGGGGTCGTCATGCCCCTTGGCGATATTTAGTGCAGAATGTGAGCGTTCAAGCTGAACCAGAAGAAAACTGCAAGTACTTTTTTTTTGATGATTTTTGATGGTGTTCGTGCAGGCAGCTTAATTTGCATGCAAACAGGTGTGGCAGAGAAAATCACTATATTCGCGAAGATGCAGTTGCAAGAATCATTTTACGTATGGGTTCCGAAGCAAAGCTTGAAAAGTGACTTGGACTTGCTTCATAGACAGAACAGATTTTGGAAAATTATTTAAAATAATCAGTCAGGTTGAGGACTGCAGCAACGAAGATTTGACTGAGTGTAACAGCCGTTAAAATTTGTGTGCAACTCCCCCAATACAAAAGTTGATTTTTTTAAAATACAACTTTAGATTTTTATCCAATATTAATAATGTATTTTTACTGTAACTTCACACAATTGTTAAAATTATGATTTTAGGTGTAAATATTTTGTGAGCTCGTTTTGTTTGTATAGCACGGGCATCAGTTTTGTTTTACTAATAATGCATTTTAGATAGTAGGTATTTATATTTTACTTTTAATTTATTTTGGGAAATTTTTCTACTTGCATTGCTATGAAATTTTGCTTGGCAATTGTACAGTTCAGCTGACAGTCTATAAACACAAATTTTGTTACAATAATTTTTGGAGAATTTTGAAAGAAATTAAATTTGAGTGTCATGTTAGTTAAAAAGTAGTGTTGTGCGAGATCTCGAACCTCGAGAAAAATTTCGAGAAATATTGCATTCTCGAACAGCGAGCGAGAAAAATAATTTCTCGAAAAAAAAAAAAAAAACGAGAATTTTTTTTTGGTACCGGTAACAACTTAATTTGGTATGGAAACTAAATTTGATATTGATAGTTGTATTTTTATATGTTGAACATTACACACACACTGCCATTATTTTAGTTTAAATGTTTTAAAAATACCAAACGCGTCTGCCTGTTTGGACGAAAAATGATTTGGCGGAACACAAAGCAAACATGATGCAATCATTAAGAGATATTAGACTATCCGATAGTCAACAATCCAAAACCTTTATCAATAACCGAAACTGTGAATAAACACTGTCTTATGAAATTCCAATTTATCCTGAAATAAAAACTGCCGTATTTAATTTTTAAATTACGTAAGCGTAATACATAATAAAATATGTTCGAACCTAACCTACAAAATTGGTTTTGTTTACATACACATTATTACGGTAAAGCTATTAAAAGCATTACCTTTAATTTAGTCATAATATTTTATTCGGCAATGTTTAATAGCATACTGAAATGTTGAATATTAAGGCAAAATACAAAATTTACTTTTTAACGAACAAAAGGGAATGGTGGTCATGCTGCCCGACCGAGTCTGCTTCGCTGTTCCGTTTCTTATTTCAATTCCATTAAAAGACTGCGCAAGTCATGTGATTATTAAATGGACTGGAATGTAAAGGAATGGATTGAAAACGCAGAACAATTCACGCCCTTGTATTACGTAAAATTACGTGAATGTGTGTGTTCAAACCCGTTGAAAAGGCAGAATAAATAGTATGTTTATCCCATTTCCTTTTCTACCTTTGTTTCACTCAGTCGTAGGACGTCACGAGTAATGAATCCCGCCAAAGCCTCCTTAGTATAAATTTCTTTGTTTTCATTACAGTACCAATGTTTCCAGTTTACGCGAGCTACTCTGCGGGTATGATAAATAATGTGACGCTTGTAAAATGTTATTAGGAATATGAGAATAATTTCCTAATACTGCTTTATCTCTTTCTTAACTGCGGCGTAACCAAGTGGAAAAAAAAGTGTTGCGGGAATATAACAGTTTAACAGAAGTAAACTTTGTTGTCAAAATAAACTTTGATTTTACGGTAAAATGGAAGATGTGGACATATCAGTGTGGCAGTGTTACACAAAAAGTGGCGATAAGTCAACGGAACCACAATTAACATGTTAGCTACTAGACTTTTACCTAAGTGAATGTTTATTTATAATTTAGTGTAGGCTTACATAACGTGTGGTATATGTCAGTTGTGCACAGGCAACTAAATTGACATTCTATATGATAAACAACAGTTTTATCTACAGAACAATATATTTTGAAAGTGATATCTACAGTAAATCTTGATTATTTAAAAATTTCTCATTCTCGTTTCGTTTCTCACGAGAAAAATATTTTCTTTCTCGAAAATTTGGACTGCCACCACTTAGCCTAAAATCGTTCAGCCTAATACCCTCTCTGAAACACTATTCAGGCTTAATTCACACAGCCTAAAGTCATTAAGCCTAAAATCACTCAGCCTAAAGTCATTCAGCCTAAAGTCATCCAGCCTAAAATCGTTCATCCTAAAGTCACTCAGCCTAAAGTCGTACAGCCTAAAGTCATTCAGCCTAAAGTCGTAGAGCCTAAAATCATTCAGCATAAGTAAAGTCGCTCAGCCTAAAGTCACTCAGCCTAACGTCGTTCAGCCTAAAGTTCTTCAGCCTAAAATGTTTAAGTCTTATGTTATAAGTATCTGACTGCTGTAAAACCGTTATTTTTTATTACAAACGCTCAGTGATTGTAGTGCCATCTAGGAAGCAGTGTTGGAACTATTCTCGAAACCTAACTCTCGAGATTCAAAGCAAAATTTTTGACATCTGGTAAGGGATTGGGGAACCCACAGAATGATGATAAGCAGCATGTGTTCATATGTTTGCATGCATGAAATAGGATTAAATTCGAGCCGAAGAAATAATGACAGGAGACACTTCAGTATAATATACCATATATAAAAATCACTAAAAATTTGTATTTAGCAGCTATATTTTCTTAAACCTACAATAATAACGTTGGAAGCAGTCAATATCTAACTGTGAACACAAGCTTTGCACAATTTATTTGTGAAATTTTTTCACGTTTTTACACATACATAATAATATAGGGGTAACTCAATAAAAGAACGTGTAAATATTAAATTTTATTATCAAGGAATTATAAACATAATCATAACACACTAACAAATATTCAAGTTTATCACAAATTCGGTAACAAAGTAAAGAGCATGACAGCGTATATACTGTACGAAAACTTTGGTACGTGGACGAGTTTTTATGGTATTGGCCATAGTTTTATTGTAGTACGACTGTACACTAAATTTTTAAAACAATATTATTTGTAGTACTGTTATCATTTAGGCATTACTATTATACTTATCGTAGCCTACATATAAAAATTCCGACATGATAGCAAGTAAGTACCTTGGGCGACAGACTGTGTTCCTTTTTAATATGGCAAACGATGGACCGCATAGAAGTGAAATTTCTTTGTTTTTCTTCTCTTAACAGAATCTCTTAATGAAGAACATCAAAAATGAACAGTAGAACAAAGAATGTGTTGCCTGCAAATGCATTTAATATAAACTTCTTATTGTAAGCACTGATTAATCGCTTACATATCACAAATCTGTTTCTCAGTTTTTCGAGTAAGTTTTCATTTGTATAATTGCGGATTTTTTGACACTTTATATTGGGGTTTTTATTGTAAAAATATGTTGTATTTATACCGCTATTAATAGCATTACTTAAACGAAACCATGACTTAGATCGTACGCTCTGAAATATTTATTTTTATGAACGTAATGCAACATGTAAAATTTTCAAATTTCTCGATTTTCATTATTATCCTATTTACGTAATTTTTTTATGTAAAATATTTTTTATTACGACACAACTATGTTAACATTTTGATAAAAGTTGTCTTGATATCATCCACATGTATATTACCTCTATGCTTTGTGTACCATACTTAAATTTTGTTATGGCACCAATTACGCCAGTTATAGAGCTGTGAAGTCCGGGATTAGTATTTCGAATGATTTGCAACTTACCGAATCCCTGCCATTAATAATGTATGATGGATACTTGTTATTTCCTATTTGTGATGGCATGTGTATGTGACGCTATTAGTTTTTCGGCATTTTTGAAACATTAACGGCGTTAGGTACCTGCTATCTTCGGAAAAATCCGCTGGGGCGTGTTGGCAATGTCAAGGGTGCGATGAGATCTACAACTTATTTCGCGACCTACCATGTTGCCATGCTTAAAGCCAGTAAAAGTCGGGAATAACGTCTGGGTCCACGGCCATTCCTCCCTTTGACAGCTAGTCAATACAGCAGAAATTCTACATAACAGCTTGGCCGGGGGAATTCCTAGTAAATCTTTAGTTTTTTTTTTTTTTTTATTTTAGCTGTTACTCTACTATACTTGTGCATCCAAGCCCAAGGCAAATTATGTGACTATTTAAATTTTTATTCTGCGTGTATATATAATGATATTGTCTAGGAACTGGATAAATTACCACATCACTTTGCATGTAAATACGAAGTAAATAAAAAGATGGCCTTGAAATACATCACGAGAGAAAAAAATATCGTTATTCAGAAGGTATCAATTTACAAAAGTGAGTAATTGTTGCTAAGATACAGGATACGATTGAATTCGTGGTAACTCTTTTGTCTTTCATGTAACTTATTGTCCACGTGTTTTGTAGCAAACAGCAAAATAAATCAATATATTAAACGAAATCAATAAATATTGTTTTTCTCATTAGAACATGGTTTGTGTGCAATTATATTATTGTAACTTTTATGTTTATCTCTGCTCCCATTATTACTATCATAGTGAATGTAAAACGATTTTTTGACAGAATTGTGTTGAACTGCAATTAAACAGAGTTATGGCCATTTTTTAAAGCTTTTTGAAGTATAGAATATCGTTTCATTTGTACAGTACAAGTATAGATTTGTGACATCGTTATTGCTTGTCAAACCAAGTTAAATAAATTTTCTGCTCCTGATTATTTATAATTCTGATGGCAAGTGCCATGCCATCGTATTCATAAAAGCACGGTAGGTGGTGGCTTCATGTGTATAGCATAGTTGGCAGTATTTATGTAAAAATAGAAGATACCGTTATTGATAGATGAAAGCAAATGCAATGAGCCAACATTTAATGTATAGTTGCTTATTAAAAGAAACATAAATTTTAAAAATTATAGTAAAAATTTAAGATGTTAAAGTCGCGCCGTCGAAATGATACAGACGTTGGTAAAATCACACAAATATAAAACTGAAAACCGTTTCACTAACAGGTCAAGAATGTACTACTAAACATTATTTATGGAGAAAACGAAGTGGTAGGGGAGTAACATAAGTATTTTCTTACTGTTTTGAAAGCAACCGGCTAGAAGTATTTAGCATATTCGAGATCTTCAGGCGCTGACAATGGGTGTAGTATTTTTTTACGTTTACAGCATATCTTAGTACGCATTTGTCTGTAAAGGATTAATTTTATTTATGCATATATATATAATTTCTACAAGATTAATATATATTACAGCCTATATAATTCTACAAGATTTCGGAAACGTAAAAGTATGGGATGGAGTACAGTTGTTTGATGGTGATAACAGCTAAGCAAAGCAAAATCAAGACTATTTTAGTGTAGTATTCATTGATCATTAATATATATACATATATATATTTATATCCTTACTAATATTATAAATGCGAAAGTAACTCTGTCTGTCTGTCTGTTTGTTACCTTTTCCCGACTGAACGGCTGAACGTATCGTAATGAAATTTGGCAAGGAGATAGATTATATCCTGGGGATGGACATAGGCTATCTTTTGTCCAAAAAAATAAATTTAAAACGGGTTAAAAAAATATATCTTAATTTTATGTAATGTGTGTCATAGATATACAAACTGTTAGTGTCATTCCTCTATGTCTGCCGAGCAATAGCTTTCAAGCCATTGCGTTACGTTTTTCTATTGTAAGGAACTAAGTAGAGAGTAAGAAAAAAATAAAGATCTTGACAGTTTGTAGTGTTGCCATATTTGTTTCAATTTTCAATACTGTTTTTGTATATTACAATTTAAATTGCAGAAAAAAATCATGTTTCATAGACACATAAATAGTGAGTGTGTGTCATTTCTCTATGTCCACGAGGTCTCGCCGCGTCAATTTTCTCCTTGGGGCGAACCCGTCCGCTTACTTAAATAAACAGCTTTTATCGTTGAATGATTTCATGATTTATATCATGAAAATCTGCTCTCATAAAAAAGTTAGTTTTATAGACATTCAATAGGTGTCTCGCTCTCTCTGAAGATCAATCTATGAATCGTTACAAATTTATTTCCTTTATTTTTTTAGTTTGATTTGATACAATATGATTTCACTAAAAATAAATTTCTACCCATTCCTATTTTCATTTCCACATTACGAAGTTTCACTTATTCCACGCGGAGGGACTCCACGCAATATTTTTGCATGCAATTAAAAACTATTTTTTAATGATGCTAAAGAAGTATAACTTCTCATGCGCGTACCTAAGTACACGCACCCATTTTTTTATTTAATTTCTTCTATATATATTTTTCCTCCCTACCTAGGGCACTCATAATTCTTTTAAATTTCACGTGTATGTTTTCAATGTCATTAAAGTTGTACAATTTTTTTTTGTCAAATTGGTCATTATTTATACTTTGTTTCATTTTGGAAACATACGTATTTTAGGTATTATGACAAATAAAAAAAATTAGTTTCACTAACATTCTTAGGTTTTTATTGTGTGGATAGTTTCAAGTTTAATATTATGTAGGTACATAAATTCTTAAACTTATAAATTTCTTCGAAATTCATTCATTCTATTTGTCAATATTTTAATTTTTTTACAGTACCTACTTATTTGCAAGGAGTTTGGTCTAGTGTTTATAATTTATCTGCTGAGCGTCAAGAGTCTTAGGGCTGCTGAGACCGAAGACCAGAAATATTTATCAATTATGTAATATATTGTTAAAAAATTTGAATTTTACTATTTCAGTAAAGTTGATTTTTTTTTGTTAATTAGAATAGTTACGTGTAATTGCCATCTTCCTTTATTTCATATTAAACATTATGTTTGGTTGAGTGCGAGATAATTTTATTTATGTATGTTTTGATTTCATTTAATTTCTTATATATATTCTTACCTACCTACTTATATTAAATTTCAGGCGTATGTTAATATTTTCCTTCCAGTTGTATAAATTTCAGGAAAGATGATTTTTTTTATTAATTAGAATAGTTACGTGTAATTGCCATCTTCCTTTATTTCATATTAAACATTATGTTTGGTTGAGTGTGAGATAATTTTATTTATGTATGTTTTAATTTCATTTAATTTCTTATATATATTCTTACCTACCTACTTCTATTAAATTTCAGGCGGATGTTAACATTGTCATTCCAGTTGTATAAATTTTTTTGTCAAATTAGTTGTTATTTATACTTTTTGTTTCATTTTGGACTATGTTTTTTTTTACTTAATTCAAAGATTTGTGGTGTGTACAGGGAGTGATATCTCTATTAATTTCTATACTCCTTTGGATAAGCGGAATATTGCCACCACAGTTTTACATATAAACAAATCCTACAAATGTTTTAAACATTATGACAAATAAAAAATAGTTTCACAAACATCCTTAGTTTTTTTTTTTGGCGTGTATAATTTGAAGTTTAATATTATGTATGTACGTAAATTCGTAAACATACAGTTATTTATTTATTTATTTAGATAATTATTCATAGGTAGGTAATAAGCTTTCTATTTGTCAATATTGTTATTATGGTAGATAGGAGTACAGTAAATGCCTACATTCTTATATTCCTTTATATCTCTTTCGATTTGGAGTGTTTCCGAGCCATTCGGGGTCCTCAACATCCCCGCCCCCCCTTATGTGGTTAAAGCCCCAAAATTTCGAAAGTTTAAAAATTTTAAAAATCTCTCTCTTTCGATTTTAAGTGTTTTCGAGGCAATCAGGGTCCTCGAACCCCCCGCCCCCTTCTGGGAACAAAGCCCCAAAATTTCGACAATTTCAGGAATTTTAAATATCTATTCTTTCGAGATGGAGTGTTCCAAACCATTCGAGGTCCTGAACATCCACTTTCCGCAAAAAAGAAAGCCCCAAAATTTCGAAATATAAGAATATATATAATTGGATGTTGGCATGTATGACGTCTAAAAACTCTTACACCGTTTGACCGATCGCCATGAAAGTTGGCACATCGAAGTGTTTTTATCATGGAGAAGATTTTTATACTAACCATTTTTTTTGTAACTCGCCGCTAGATGGCGCTGTAGCGCATCAACTTCTAAACCTTTCAACCGATCGCCATGGGTAAACAGAAAACCATAGGTCACAGATACACAAACAGTAATTATGTGTCATTTCTTAATGTCCACCACACTGGACATATCGCTATCCATTTTGCTGTAACTCGCGGACAATATATCACCCGGTGTTCAGCCCGGGCAAAGCCGGGTACTGCAGCTAGTGTGTGTGTGTCTATATATATATATATATATATATATATATATATATATATATATATATATATATATATATATATATATATATATATATATATAAAACGTTAATGTAAGGCAGTCAACAACAAAACGTGCCAGAAGATGAGCACAGTATCCTGTAACCAACCGCGGCCTCTCGTCACATAGGCTACTGTAAATAAATTGTTACGTTGATGTATTACGTTTCTTCGTTTTCTGCAGGTTATCTACCACGCTAGGCCGGTGCCTGACTCGCATACCTCTGGGTTGCTATCAAGGGTAGCATGCACGGCCAGTATTAGCTATTTACATAGTAGAGCTAACATTCTTCCAGCTACGTTGAACCGAAATTTGTTAACTAACAACAAACCAAATAAATTACTGAATATGGCAGGGCTGCATAGTATGAGAAATCACGTGGTAAACATGTTAACAATTTTTTTCCACAAAAACCTGCAGCTGTAAGGACGAAAAGACTGGGGGTTATACATGTAAAAAAAAAATCTGCGTTTTCTAAATGTGATAATATGAAAAGTGCATATAAATATAACATTGCTTGGTAGTACGATAAACAATATTAGGTAAATATGTAGTGTACGGATTAGCGCCAAAAAAAATCGTACAAATCTGAAATAACTTTCATTATATGCTCTTTTACGTCCTCTTTTCATAACCGCCTGCGTAAATAAGAAATTCCAATTACTTTTGGAGATATCGCCGTTCTTATTTTGCAATAAAAGACCTATGTAAACATTTGACCGTCACCATTTTATATTTTGCCGTGTGCGCGTGAATGACTAAATAACAGAAATTTTCCATTAGGTAAGGTTAGTTACATTATAAATACTTCAAATTAAACGGAAATTAAAAATATCAATTTATTTTACTTGTATAGTTTTAAGTATTTATAATGTAACTGACCTGAACTAACAAAACGGGACAAAGGTAGATTAGGTCAGGTCAGCTACATTATAAATACTTTGAAACTGAACGGACATTAAAAATAATAAAATTAATTTTAATGGTTGTTTAGTTTTAAAGTATTTATAATGTAGCTGACCTAACCTAACAAACCGGAACAAATGATTAACAGTAGGAACGAATGTAATTTTTTAAAGCATAAAAATTTGAAACGTTATAAACTCACCTAAGTTGGAGGCGGCCTATTGGTTCATTTGAATATTGGCCTATCACGAACTATCACGTGACAACATTATCCAAAAAAAAAAAAAATTGATACTCGTAAACAAAAAACAATGTTGAACGCCGTGTTAATGAGCAGGTATAGTTATTAAAATTTAAAAATTCGATATCTCCAAAAGTAATTCGTATTTCTTATCTCTGCAAGCTGTAATGAAAAGAGAACATAAAAGAGCATATAATAAAAGTTATTTCAGATTTTTATAAAAAATTTTTTACAATAATTAAAATTTAAAAATTCGATATCTCCAAACGTAATTGGAATTTATTATCTCCGCAAGCTGTAATGAAAAGAGAACATAAAAAGAGCATATAATAAAAGTTATTTCAGATTTTTATAAAAATTTTTTTACAATAATTAAAATTTAAAAATTCGATATCTCCAAAAGTAATTGGAATTTCTTATCTCCGCAGGCGGTTATGAAAAGAGGACGTAAAAGAGCATATAATGAAAGTTATTTCAGATTTGTACGATTTTTTTTGGCGCTAATCCGTACACTACATAATTACCCAATATTATATTAATGAATATAACAACTTGATAATGACCGGATATTTTGTCAATTATTTAGTGAGCAAGCAAATTGCATATATAAGGGCGTGTGTCAGGTCGTGTCTCAATTGGTTTAGAGTGCTCTGTCGTGCTCAGGTTTCTACGACATTTATTCATCGTACAGAGCACTCTGGCCGTCTTGATAATGCGCTGAGAGAGTGCGAAAGAGCGAGAGTACCAGAGAAAGCGATGCTATATACTTGCTGCACTCTCTCGTACTCTCTGCCATCCGCTATATTGTTTATATTTGTAGAACGTGGTTATTGCAAACGGTGGATATGTTAAAAATGGTGCTGAGACATCACAATATTTCAATGCAACAAAGCATTGCAGTTGTAATTTATTTTAATTTGTGCATACATTTTTTGCGCGTATCATGTGTTTTAAATGCATACTAACATTGCTTAGATATCGCATTGTCCCAATTCAGAATGCGAGAGCACGAAATAAGGAAATAGCACTCTTGCCATCAAATAATGCGAAATGATGCCAGGGGATGGATAGAGAGAAGTCAAGGCTAATCTTGGCTTCGCTCTCTGAGGAATGTTAACAAAGGAAGGGGAAGAAAGGTTAACGCTTGCCATAGCTGTGGATTTTCCGAGAAACGAGAGGGTGGCGGGAGGAAGCAATTTTGTTTACCTGATTCAAGAAAGAACTGCAATGTCCGATTGCAGCGCATTTCAATAACCGGGATTCGCGCCTAGGACAGTTAGGGCGGAATTCATAGTGAACTGCGTTGTTTTCATTTCACAGTACAATAAATAAGTATATCTTATTCGAATGCTTTAAAGTAATACTTCATGAAGTAATACTTGTTGAAGTACAACTTATTGTGATTTCATAGTCACTATAAGACATAAGTACTTATTTCTCAAGTATTCATAAACAAATAAGCAATACTTACTGTATAAACCGTTCTTCGTCAAGTTTGTTTATTATCCATATGTTGTTAAATGCATAGGCCGATTGTAATTGTTCAGTTATTATTTCTATAGACATAGCCCATTTTTAAATTTCAGATTTCACATTTTTATAACAGTTTGTTCATGAACAATTAATTAAAAAGATAACATTGCAGCTAGTTTGTAATCAGAACATCACCCTACATAACCTTTTTCATGTCTGCTTTGCGATGGATGTTGGCAAGTGCAACGATTTTGAACGACTTGTGGAGCACAAAATCTCCATTATTTGAACCAAAGCTGTGGAGTATTGAACGCTCCAGAATGCCGGAAAGCACACAAAACCTACAAAAACATTTAAAAAAATTAATAAAAACATAAAGTTAAATTTTTAATTTGAAATGAAAATATATTTTAAAACAATATGTGAATATTAAAACACCGAAAAAGCTTGTTTCTATCATTTAAATTACAAAAGTATGGACAATTCACGACGCGAACAAAATTCATTATTTTTTTCGAAAACGGTGGCGTGTACGGAAAAAATGCTGTACGATTTTTTGTGTATTTCAGAATTAATTTAATGACCACATCGCAACCATCGCTGAACAAATGACGATATAGGCCTATGACTTCCCAATTGAACGCTTCTAAATATGAATGTAGGTACTATAGAGCATCCCACTCTTAGATTGCAGTGTGGAAGTATATGGGCGCATTCTCTCTATCTCTAACACATGCCGATTGCCGTTAGCACTGTCCTTGTTTCTTCGTGCGTTGTTGCCAAATATCAAACAAAATTTAAAATTTTAATTTTTGGACCAAGCTTTTTTTCATATTGTATAGAATCAAAATACGCATCAGGCAATGCTTATTTTGAATACTTAACAATATTTTAAGTGTCCGAAAAAATTAAAAAACATAACTTATTCGCTGCGAACTGTTTTGAAGTATTCCGATATGTTTCACATAAAAAAAAGAAAACCTACGTGTGTATTTCATTCAGATTTTTTTTATTAGTAAATTAATGCCTTAGGACGCCACCGAACAAATGTTAAGACAAAAACTGTACAGGTTTCACTTAAATAATTTTTTTAATATATTGAAATGCATTTTCTCACAAACTAAAACATCAAAAAGTTGACCCGCGGAAAAAAAATTTTCTATTAAAGAAAGATGGGGGACGAAAGCGAGAAAAATGTTCACAATGAATTGAATTAGTTTTTAAAAGCAGCCCCATCTCAATTGCTTCTACAGTTTCCGTGGAAATAGCTGTTAAAGATGTGTCTTATCAGTACAAGAGCGTGCGCTGCCGTCGTAAGAGGAAACAGGGTCGTGTGTTTAGATAAGTGGGGTTCTGTCCTACAAGCAATTTCAAATACATGGCTTCCTTAGTCAACAAAAAATATTATAATCGATTCTTGAACATAATATGTAAAATGTATGAAATAAATACGAAGGAATTCAATAGCGATCATGGTACAAAATTTTGAATTATTTTTCTATCCTTCTCAACACCAAGCATCTTATCAAACATTGTTTTAGACAAAGTTTTGGAAAATAACTATGATATTATTACAAACAATTAAAACAGATTTGATAAGGTGTCTACTAAGGCAGTTACGTTTTTTTGTCCGGTGAAAATTTTTTTCGAACCCATGCAGTTATGGCTGGTCGTATCAAAAATGTATTTAGAAAACATTTTTCGGCATTAGGTAATCCGAGTTATCATACGTTAAAACAGATTCGATATTATTCATATTATGGGAGTTGTTGCGATTTTTCTGTTTTTCAAAAAATCTTCCCCATTTCGAACCAATTGTTCGGATTTTTCCCATAACTTACTCGACCGAGAATTTCCATTACCGTATTTTATTTATCATTTTGGACATGACTTGTCCAAAAATACGGCATTTATCGGGCCCATGAAAATGTGATATATATATATATATATATATATATATATATATATATATATATATATATATATATATATATATATATATATGGGATTTTTAGAACAGAAAAGAAAACTATAAGAAATTTTCGTCTACAATAGGTAGTTTTTATTTGAAATTTACATAAAAGTGGCATTATTACAAATTTATATGTGTAATAGTATAAAATATTATAAATTACGATATGATTTCTTAAAATGCTTCTTGTTCGATCCAAATTACAAAGACACGCATCTCCTGAAATTCGTAATGTGTTAGAGATTTGGCAACAGCGCGCGCCATAAGCCGTGTACTGCAATCTAAGAGTGGGACGGGCTATAGTCTACAAAAATAATAATTCAAACACGGTGTGTGTTTTAAATGATGATAGTTTCAATGTGTATCTGACCGGCGTATGTAATGATAACTTGGCATCAGCCAGTAATTAAAATAAAGTAAGTTTTTTTTTTACTATGTCCATAGATGAAATAATCACATGACAGCAATAAGTAACTATAGTGTAACAACATTTGGGAATTTCTGGTGATACGAGTAGTATTTGGTTGAAATCATCTAAAAAAAAGCCTAGATTTATTGGCATTTTTAGTGTACGCTGATTTCCGATTTCATCTAATTATATCAACCACTTGGAATAGTAATATTAATGGGCTGCTTTTCAGATCCAGACGAACAATATGTTATGTGAAATCACTTGAGATCAATATTCATTCGACAATCTTATTTTGTGGTTATTGTTTCCTTTAATTAAATATATATACAAATATATAGTCTATATATATCGAACTATGCATTTGCTATACTGCTGAGGTATTAAAACAGAAACAAACACACTCAAACGGACAAGAATATTCGGAAAATGTAATTATTTGTATGTTTTTCTTTATTTGTTGAAATAATTTGTAAGTAATTCATACAAGATATATCGCAATACAAACTATAAGTATGTTCTACTCAATACGATCAAAATCCCTTCCTTAACTATATTCTAGAGTATAAGAAGTAGTATATTCGGCGAGCTAAACAAATTAACAAATTACTATAGGTCATACACTTTATTTGAAATAATTTATTATTGATTTACTTTTATATTAAATATAAACACATCCGCATTGACTGGATGCGACGCCTGACGTAATGGCTAGCAGTCGTAATTAGGTGAACTGTATTAAGGCGGGTGGCCTGTGCGTTGGCTGAAAGCTTGTCCCTGATATCCTGGTTACTGCGGTCAGCTATTTAAACTTGAGATAGTCTCACTATATTTGCGAACACAGTGCGTAGCTCTGTACCTAGGAAGCCCGGATAATGTGATGGCTTGTCTGGTATCGTATGAAGTATGCAAAAAGTGGTTTATGATAGCCAATGTTCATTCCTTGGACGTAAAGTCTTTCATTATTTTATTTTCACATTATGTGATATGGTGACAAGAACATTGTTATTGAATTTTCTTAGACTTATTAAAATTATTATTAAATGTGTCTAGTTGCTAATTATTTCGTATTGCAGTGATTATTGTACCGTCTTAAGTTGTATTCTTAGGCTGGCGCTCAGTGACGTGTAGGTACTCAAAAAATCTCACAGATAACAAATTTTCTGACATTGTTGAACTTGAACTGCAAAAAACCATGCAAAATTCACACACTTCACAATTATTCAAAATAATTTAATATTATTGTAATATGATACACATATCGCGTCGCAAAAAAGTTACATCTTCCTACAATATACCAATGCGAACCCTAAAACTTATTAGTGCAATTCTTCAAGAAAAATTGTTGTTAAACATGTCATAGAATACTTACAAAACTTTGAATTATAGGTACACATACAAAACATATTAAGAAAGAAAAGGACGCCAGTGTCAAATGGTAGCGTGGTGGATATAACGTCCACAATTTATTCTAAATGTGTCTTTTAACACAATTTCAAGCCGTTCAGTATGGTTTTAATTTTTTGGCACAAAATAGCACTGAGTCTACAAATAACTGACCTGCCAAAATGTTTTTTTTTTATTTATTAAAAATAGGTTATAGATTATTTTTGTAATTAATGCACACATTCATTTAGAATCGACCTCTACCAATTAAGTCAAATGTTTTGTATATTATTATTACATTTTCATAACGCTATGGAAATTCTCAACGTATTACTACTATTATTCTTTTTAGTATTTGCAAATTATTTGTTGTGTTCACCTTGCCAATTCATTATACATTTAAGTTTAATTTCTGTGGCTTTAGCTGTTATTGCCACTGAATGAAAAGGTCGAAAATGTAGTGCTCATGGCACCATCTTCAGGTGAAATCTGACACTACCGTCCTCTACGATTTATCGTATCAGTGCTGCCACCTAGGTATAAAATATGTTACTACATGAGATGCGAAGCGCACAAAACTTAAACTTTTATGCCATTGCGTATCAGAACCGTCACTCAGCCTAAAATTATTCAGCCTAAAATCGTTCAGCCTAAAAATACAACCGCTGACATACATTAACAGCCAAGATCATAATTTTGTACAGCCTAAAGTCATTCAGCCTAAAATAACTCAGCCTACAGTCACACAGCCTAAAATCGTTCAGCCTAAAGTCACTCAGCCTAAAGTCGTACAGCCTAAAGTCATTCAGCCTAAAATCACTAAGCCTAAAGTAACATAGCCTATAGTCACTCAGCCTACAGTCACTCAGCCTAAAATACATCCAGCCTAATTTTAGGCTGAAAAATTTTAGGCTCAGTGACGTGTACTCGAAAATTTCTCGAGGCCTAAATATCATTCTCACACAACCCTATTAAAAAGCCTTTTAATTAGAGTAAATGCCCAATCTGAAAGAGCAATGCTGGAATTATTCTGCAAACTTGAATTTTTACTTTAGCACCAGTTTCACCTGTTGCACAAATTAATTGGAATTTTTCAACATTTTGTAATCTGCAGAGCAGTTGGGTGCTGAGACTGTGTCCCCGGTCCAGCAGCGCGAGGAGGGGCGGAGGGGAAGGGCCTAGCGGTGTTCTAGTCAACTGGTCGGACCACAGTTCCCGCACATTCAGATTCTTGTTGAGGATTTTTTGAGAACATAACTGTACCATTTATCATATTCATTAGTAGAATGCAAACTTTGCTTGATTTGAAAGAGTTCCTGCTTAATCTATACCGTATCAGATCATGAATCAATAAGATAAAGTTTTTGAGCACCAGGTTTTCAATCTTAAGGTTATCTACTTTTGCTCAGAGCAATTCCACAGTTTTAATTCAATCTTATAACTTAGAGACATTCATCATCGATTGCTCCTCATTTCTATGGCTTCTTGAGAGAATATTCACAAATGTAAATGTGGCCGTACTGTACGGGCTCTTGTAACACTGCAGAATTCCTGCCCCCTACTACTAGTAACACTCTATAGCTAAGAATGTTTTTGGGTTGTAACGTATACTGGGCTTCAGGTAAACACTCAAAACACGAATAAGTAAAAAAAATAAGGCCTTGGAAGCGTCAGCCCAGAAAACAAAAAAAACAACAAAAATAAACACAGAGGTGCCCAGACGTCATACAAAGGAATTTCCTTATAACCTACTAGGAACTATATGAGGCTATGTGGATCGGGGACGAGTAATCAAGAAATAACAAGACTGCTGGTTTGATTTATATAACTGCCCTTTTTCTAAAATTATTTACTCAGCTTTTACTTTCTTTTATCTTCATCTTTTAGGTACACATGTATTAAAATATATTAATTACAAACAGGAGGGAGCCCCGGGGCAACAAAATACATATAAAAATAAAACAACCATATCTCTTAAACTTGACCCTGGTTCTACGTGAGCTCGCAGGCTCAAAAGAAAGACAGTTACATTTTGTTCTATATTTGCTTTTGAAATGAATTTAACCAAATCCTGTGTCCTGAAAACTGGCGGTCCTGGCACCGGAGGTTTCTGCAGATTAAAGTCCAGAAGAATTCGATTTATGAAGAAACTTGTATGTCAACCGGTGGGGGAGAAAACTTGTGACTGCATGAGCCCAATCACGGACTGCTAATTTTGGCAGAGAAGTTCCATTCTAATTTGGTGTCCAATTCTTGAACCCCGCCTGTAATCAAAGTCCCAAATTGCTTAGACTGGTTAACAGGCGGCTAAGTCTGGGCAAGACTACGCCCAGGGAAAGGCAAAAAAGAAAAGGGGGGAGGGGGGGGGATATGAAGATCACTTACCCAAAATAGCGGGATGAAGTCACGTTAGCTGGCTCCAGGAGTAGAGTAGGCAACTCCCTATGCCTCGACGTTGGAGACTACATGACGTAGTGTCGAGTCTTGGAAGTACAACTGAGATGGACTCTCGCGAATCACGACGCGTGGTCTGTACTGACCAGATGTGGCCGCTGAATGTTCAAAAATGACATTGGCGCGCCTAATTAAAGCAAGTAACTGCGCCCATCCAAGAAGGGGGGGGGTGGTGATGGTCCAAAGGTAACCGAAGATGCCCGAAGGGGCGAAGCAGACTGCAAAAACCCTCGCCGCGCTCTCACCCGAGTCGCAGGCGAACTAAGATCGCAATCACTGCGCGACTGCTACCAAAGTCGATTGAGACAAGCTGTCTCTTAAGGGAGGGATGAGAAGTGCGCTCTAGCGGCCAAGAGGAGAAACTGACTGGTGTGTCACAGAAACGTCCGCTAGAGTGCACTGGGCGCACTCGCAACCAGCGGACAGAGCAAGGTTAGGGATTTTTCTCGCCGCTAGACTTCGCTGATGGCTCTGTTGGACAAGGGCGGATGTCCTTGGAGAGACCATGTACCCCGCGTGGGTTCCCGGGGGGTCGATGCTCCGGGTAGAAGTTCCCGAGAAGCCACAGGTGGGTGATGAGGGAAGAGGGGTCTAAACTTGCTAAGTCGCCTGGGAAAGGCGTCGTGTGGACCGTCCCGAGGCGTCGCCGAGGACTGTAATATGCTCCTCGACGTGCTGCCAAACAGCTTACCCATGCTTGCCTCCGAGAAATGAATGATGCTAGCGCGGGGCTTGGGGTAACGTTCGCTAGCAAGAAAAGTCATACTGTTACAGGGAGAAAACGTGATGCAAACAGCGGCCGAGATGCTGCGATAACCAATTGTCAGCAAAGTATCTAATTGGGCCTGCGAACAAGCACAGGTGCACTGGATTGCACAAAATTATGCCGGAGAGTACAGTAATGGAAACAAAATTAAATGAAATTAAAAATGCAATTTTTGTTTTGTGGTTTCCTTCTTTAAAAAAGAAAAATTAAATTTAAAATTCAAAACTTGTGCCCGAAAATTATAATAAACTACACAATGTTAATGGTTTATCAAATATTTTATAATTATTTTTTTTAATGTTTCTTTTGTTATGCATAGACACTTCATAATTAATTTGTGTTTTGATAGCAAATATTATTAATTTGGGTTATATTTTGTATAGAGCCAAATATAATGTTTTATTATTGTATGCTTACTTTATCAATAACAGTTAACAGGTGTATTAATTATGTTTTATCACAATTTTAAGGCATATTATGGTAGTAAGACTATAAGAAACTTTTGAGAACATTCTATAAGGTTTTTAAAGAAAGGAAGACACAGGCGCGACACTCTGACACCAGCAAGTTATTTCTCACGCCTCAAGTTAGTGCATCGTTGGAAAAACCCAGCATGTGAACGCACAAATGCGCAGCAATAAACCGGAACTTTCGCTGGGTGCAGTCTCACCAGCCAATCAGGGCGAACCTTGAGGCGGTGTGATGTGTCTATCCCGATTTTAGAGAGAACCATTCTGTATCATGATTGGTTAGTTGGCCCGCGGGGTTGCCTTCCTTCATTTTGTCTTGGTAAAGGGTGAGGTAGCTGCGTGGTGTGTGTCAGTTGCATTTATCAGTTGTCTTTTGTCGAGTTGTCGCACGATTGTCGCGATGTGCAGCCGTGGCAGCTCGCTAAGAAAAATTAAATTAAAGATGTAACTTACAAACTTAATTTTTTCAAGTGTTTTAATTGTAATTTGTTACTATTCTGGGTTGTGTTGCCGGGCCAAACTGGAATATAACAATCCAAAGTAATATCTTTATTATGGGGTGATAAAAACCCCGGCAATTCAAGTTGGTCAAAATGCAAAGAAATAAAATGGACCAAAATAGTGTGCCGGAAATTATGAATTTCGACATTTTTTTCTTTATAATTTGGTTACTAAAGGGCGATTTACTCTTTGTTAGACTGGTGTACTCCCCTTAGTTAAACTTTGTGCCAGTAGTCTGAAGCACTTTTCCCAGAGACCTGTAGGATCTTTTGCAGATCTAAGACTTTGTTGGCAGCCCGTTTGAAATTTCCCTCGCTTACAGGCACGTCCCAGGCCTGAAACGTTACTTCACTTCATGACTAAAAATGCATACAACAGCTCTGGACGAGTTGTTACCATTTCTCAGAGACGAGCTGACCATAGCCTGTACCATCACGAATACGTCTTAGGTTCTCTCCTCAAAAAGCACGTCATGGACGCTCGTTCCCAGCGTCGTTGCACTTTTTGTTCACCCCCCTTCCCTCACGGTTCTAAGAATTCGCCTCAGACCAATGACCGGTCATAAACCCCAGCAGACAGCGACCGGCGTCAAGGATGACTTGCATAAAAAATGTGTGTGCAAAGTTGGACCACCCCACGACATCTAGCGGCAGAAACAGTAACTTATTATCTTGGCCGCCAGAGTGCAGCTCCTGACTGCGCCCTTTAGCCCTAGGTTAAAGCAGACATCTTGATCGAGTCAATCCTTTTTTATTTCAGACACCCCTCAACAGGTAGCGCTAAGGTCGGCCAGTGCTACCAACTTCGAGACATCTCAGTAAGAGTTTTTTTTATGATGCCCACTCGGGGAACTTCGGAACCTTTCGGTTCGGACGTCCCAACGGGTAGCAGGCACAAGACCGAAAGTCATAAGACCCAAATTTCGGTCTTATGCCTTTCGGTGTTGTGCCTTTCGGTGTTGTGCCTTTCGGTCTAGTGCCTTTCGGTCTAGTGCCTTTCGGTCTAGTGCCTGTCGCCAGAGTTAAGACATATTCTTAGCGAGAGAAATATTCCATTTTTCGGTCTTGTGCCTTTCGGTCTTATGCCTTTCGGTGTTGTGCCTTTCGGTGTTGTGCCTTTCGGTCTAGTGCCTTTCGGTCTAGTGCCTGTCGCCAGAGTTAAGACATATTCTTAGCGAGAGAAATATTCCATTTTTCGGTCTTGTGCCTTTCGGTCTTATGCCTTTCGGTCTTGTGCCTTTCGGTGTTGTGCCTTTCGGTCTAGTGCCTTTCGGTCTAGTGCCTGTCGCCAGAGTTAAGACATATTCCTAGCGAGAGAAATATTCCATTTTTCGGTCTTGTGCCTTTCGGTCTTATGCCTTTCGGTGTTGTGCCTTTCGGTCTAGTGCCTGTCGCCAGAGTTAAGACATATTCTTAGCGAGAGAAATATTCCATTTTTCGGTCTTGTGCCTTTCGGTCTTATGCCTTTCGGTGTTGTGCCTTTCGGTGTTGTGCCTTTCGGTCTAGTGCCTGTCGCCAGAGTTAAGACATATTCCTAGCGAGAGAAATATCATATTTTTCGGTCTAGTGCCTTTCGGTCTTGTGCCTTTCGGTCTTGTGCCTTTCGGTCTTGTGCCTTTCGGTCTAGCGAATTTCGGTCTAGTGCCTGACGCCAGAGTTAAGACATATTCCTAGCGAGAGAAATATCATATTTTTCGGTCTAGTGCCTTTCGGTCTTGTGCCTTTCGGTCTTGTGCCTTTCGGTCTTGTGCCTTTCGGTCTAGCGAATTTCGGTCTAGTGCCTGACGCCAGAGTTAAGACATATTCCTAGCGAGAGAAATATCATATTTTTCGGTCTAGTGCCTTTCGGTCTTGTGCCTTTCGGTCTTGTGCCTTTCGGTCTTGTGCCTTTCGGTCTAGCGAATTTCGGTCTAGTGCCTGACGCCAGAGTTAAGACATATTCCTAGCGAGAGAAATATCATATTTTTCGGTCTTGTGCCTTTCGGTCTAGTGCCTTTCGGTCTAGTGCCTGTCGCCAGAGTTAAGACATATTCTTAGCGAGAGAAATATTCCATTTTTCGGTCTTGTGCCTTTCGGTCTTATGCCTTTCGGTGTTGTGCCTTTCGGTGTTGTGCCTTTCGCTCTAGTGCCTTTCGGTCTAGTGCCTGTCGCCAGAGTTAAGACATATTCCTAGCGAGAGAAATATCATATTTTTCGGTCTTGTGCCTTTCGGTCTTGTGCCTTTCGGTGTTGTGCCTTTCGGTCTAGTGCCTTTCGGTCTAGTGCCTGTCGCCAGAGTTAAGACATATTCCTAGCGAGAGAAATATCATATTTTTCGGTCTAGTGCCTTTCGGTCTTGTGCCTTTCGGTCTTGTGCCTTTCGGTCTAGCGAATTTCGGTCTAGTGCCTGACGCCAGAGTTAAGACATATTCCTAGCGAGAGAAATATCATATTTTTCGGTCTAGTGCCTTTCGGTCTTGTGCCTTTCGGTCTTGTGCCTTTCGGTCTAGCGAATTTCGGTCTAGTGCCTGACGCCAGAGTTAAGACATATTCCTAGCGAGAGAAATATCATATTTTTCGGTCTTGTGCCTTTCGGTCTAGTGCCTTTCGGTCTAGTGCCTGTCGCCAGAGTTAAGACATATTCTTAGCGAGAGAAATATTCCATTTTTCGGTCTTGTGCCTTTCGGTCTTATGCCTTTCGGTGTTGTGCCTTTCGGTGTTGTGCCTTTCGGTCTAGTGCCTTTCGGTCTAGTGCCTGTCGCCAGAGTTAAGACATATTCCTAGCGAGAGAAATATCATATTTTTCGGTCTTGTGCCTTTCGGTCTTGTGCCTTTCGGTCTTGTGCCTTTCGGTCTTGTGCCTTTCGGTCTAGCGAATTTCGGTCTAGTGCCTGACGCCAGAGTTAAGACATATTCCTAGCGAGAGAAATATCATATTTTTCGGTCTTGTGCCTTTCGGTCTTGTGCCTTTCGGTCTTGTGCCTTTCGGTCTTGTGCCTTTCGGTCTTGTGCCTTTCGGTCTAGTGCCTTTCGGTCTAGTGCCTTTCGGTCTAGTGCCTGTCGCCAGAGTTAAGACATATTCTTAGCGAGAGAAATATTCCATTTTTCGGTCTTGTGCCTTTCGGTCTTATGCCTTTCGGTGTTGTGCCTTTCGGTGTTGTGCCTTTCGGTCTAGTGCCTTTCGGTCTAGTACCTGTCGCCAGAGTTGAGACATATTCCTAGCGAGAGAAATATCATATTTTTCGGTCTTGTGCCTTTCGGTCTTGTGCCTTTCGGTCTAGTGCCTTTCGGTCTAGTGCCTGTCGCCAGAGTTAAGACATATTCTTAGCGAGAGAAATATTCCATTTTTCGGTCTTGTGCCTTTCGGTCTTATGCCTTTCGGTGTTGTGCCTTTCGGTCTTGTGCCTTTCGGTCTAGTGCCTGTCGCCAGAGTTAAGACATTTTTCCAACGAGATATTTTACAAGTGTTCGATATAATTCCTGTGGGTGCTTGGAAATGAAACACAGGCAATCGAGTTTGGTTGCCTTGTTCGTTTTGTCACACACAGATGGTGCTCGTGAAGCTTTTAGGTGATATAATACTTGTTCCGAAAACATTGCTTATTGAGATCACTTCAAAATAAGTCCTTAGAAGTAATTTAATATTTAAGTAATAATTGTTATAATGTAATAATATATGGTATATTTATTTTCTTTGGTTGTTGGTGATTTTCAGTAGTTAGTTACAGTTTAACTGTTTTTAAATAAATATAATATACGCATCTATTAATAACTAGCTAGTAACATGCGACTTCGCTCGCGCATTTTCTGAGTATTAATAAAATCTTGCCTTTAAAAAACTTACATCTAACATTATTTGCTATTGAGATATAACGTTTTATGATGAAAAACAACTTAATATTTTTTCTTACGCTTAAAAGACGAACCAGAAAATTAATTAAATAAAATTTGTAATTCTATGTGCTAGTTTTCATTCTTAACTTTTTTTCTTAATTCCAGAAGATTATAAATTATGCATATTTTTACACTAAACCTTAGGTCTAACTTTCTTTAGGGGTGAATCTTAAAATAAACTGATATAAAAAATTCAGTTTATTTTTTCTATAAATTTGAATCTTATTTATGTAGTTTCAGAGATTATTTAAAAAAAAAAATAAAAGCATTAACTGGCCCATTTTGAAACCCATTAAAAGGAGAATTTGAAAATATCTAAAATAAGCTTAATCTAAATTTAAATGCAAGTTTTTTATTATCTTTATTCTAGTTCAAATTGATTTGGAATTGTAACAATTCGAAATTAAAAACCTTTATTTTTAAACTTGGTTCAACAGTTTCTCACGCCTTTGGTCTGAAATATCACGAAATAATGCAATCAGAGTTGGTAGCATATGTGTGTCTATCTGTTTCTCCAATAATATTTTTAAATGTTGGGTTTCTTTCTGAAATGTAACTAAAAACCTTTAAACCACAATTATCTTACTTTTCGCCCTTAGTATTTGATCTTTACAAAATATAAAATTTTAGTCGATAATTTTGTATTTTTCTTATAGCTTCAAACAACTGTCATAATGTTTAATTAAATTCACAGATATTATCTATACTAATATCTAAAACAAACAAAACAGTTTCAATCTTAGAGGTAAAGTTTTACAAGAAAATAATAATTGATGAAGTAATATTTTGTATGTTTATTGTTGATACCAAAAAATCATTCAAAACTCTTAATTTCATTCGGAGTAAAATTATTCAAACAGCATAATTTGATATGTCTTTAAATACCACAACCTTTTTTCCATTTATTAGGTGTTGAATTTCACATAACATTAAAATTATTGATGTTCGTTCCATATGATTATTATTGTTAACTGAATTAATTTTTTGCTCTGCATTTAATCCATACATATAATTATGAATATTTATAACTTACTTGCCCCTTTTTCACCCATTAGGAGATGAAATTCGCAAAAAATAAATATTGTTGTCCCATAGATTTAATATTTGCATTATTGTTACAAAAATCAATCAAAACATTGAAATTAATTCGGATGTATAATATTTTTTTTTTTAAATCATTCTTATCTCTTTTCACCCTTTAGAAGGTTTTAACTTTGCAAAATATAAGAACTGCTGTTGATAATTTTGGTATGTTTTTATAGCTACTTAATATCTTTTCCTTTTCTTAATTGGTTTCAGAGATATAATTATCTTAAAACCATATACCTCTTTCTTCACTCCTTAGGGGTGGAACATTAAAAAGGCATATTTTTTTGCTTTGAAACATACTTACCCTTTTCATCCCTTAAAGTTTTAAAATCACAAAAAAAAACCTGTAGTTTATTAGTATCCATATGTTTATTATTTGTACCAAAATTCATTAATTTCACTTCATACAATTTAGGAATATAAATATTAATACTTAAAACATAAGTAACCTCTTTCTCGCCCCTTAGGGGATGAAATTCGCAAAAAAATAAAAACTGTTGTTTGCTTTATAATAGGCATTATTGAAACAAAAATTCATTCAAAATATTTGTATAATATATTCGGAGTTATAATATTTTTTTAAAATCATACAATAATGGGTTGAACTTCGCAAAATATAAAAATTGTGATTGCTAGTTTTAATATTATTTACTATTGCTACTTGATATCTTTTCCAATTCTTGATTACTTTTAGAGATAAAATTATCATTTTAACTCCATATTTACCCCTTTTCCGCGATTCAGAGATTGAACTTCAAGAAAAAAATTAAAAAATTTGTTGTTGGTATACATATGATTATTATCGGTACCAAAATTCGTTTACTGCACTCAGTAAAAAAAAGAGATATAATTATTAAAATTTAGTTTATACTTATATCTTTAACACCCCTTAGGGGATGAAATTTGCAAAATTTAAAAATTGTTGTTGTTCGATTTAAGAGTGAGCGTTAGTTAAATTTTTTGCTGCTGATTGGAATGAAATTTTGTCAAAAGTTTTATTTAGCTACTGTTGTTGTCTGTACGTAGTTTCGAAATTTTTCATAACATTTTAATTGAGATATTAAACCTTAAGTTTTAATAATGTAAAGCAGTTTTATACAGAATTTTAAAAAGTCTCGTGTGTGACGCGTTAACTATATATGCATGTAACCTTCTTGTTTACTAAAATAAAATTTTGTGTTAATAGGTGCAATAAATTTATCATAAAATAATTAAATTATAAATCTCTGCATAATGCAGAAGTGCAGTCTTTTATGAAATCGCCTGTTACACGTTACTAACATATTGTAGAGTGATGGGATGAAGCCCTTATAGAGACGAAGCACCATGGATATTTGTTAAGGCTAAAATATGTCAGAGCTATATCTGGGAAAGCCAAACGATGATCAGCTAATATTACCAATTTTTCACAAGTAGCGAGTGCAGACGTCTGTGAAACTATTTCCACCTAAGTTCGTATTCGACGAATCAAAATGGAAGTTAAACTATTATACAGTAGAAAGAATACTGCATCGTTTGATACCTAACATATGTCTGTGCACTGCCTGGAAACTCTAATCGAAGGTTAGTTGAAAGTCCAATTTTGCGTTGTTTTTGGAATTTTACACGCAGCCGTTTAAAAATAATACGCGCTGAAGAGCGCTGAACAGTGCTGCTAAGGATTGAGCAGCGGGAACTTCCCTGAACCAGGTACTACCTGCTCGTGGTGGGGACTGGCGAGACCGCGGTAAGCCGCTTATCTCTCTTCAAGATAAGGAAAGGGGGCAGTGAATTGTTACCTGCCTTTTTCTGACCACTGAACCATGGAAGTGCAGAGTATATCAGTGCTGTCGTTCAATTTCCTTGTGCCAGCCGAAGGAAACTTGCATCAACAGCTTCTATGTTCAAAGATGTAATTAGTTATCATATTGAATTCTTTAACATTAATTTTTATTAACGTTACCGTATTTTTCCCTGTTCACTTACAATTTGGTTTATCTCTCACATCTGCCTCCCTACTCTCAGTACGCCTTCATGGCCGGTGACAGTAAACCTTGCTATCATTAAGGCCCGTTATGTAATGACACGGAAACGTAATCAAACGGAAACGCATCTCTTAAACGCAAGACGACCATTTACGGTACTCATTTCACGGAAACATAACAAAACTTGCGCCAATAAGCGTAAAAAATACTGACGTCACGCAACATCATTGTAAACAAACTCAAACGTGGAATTTTAAATTTTAAACATGCATCGGTTTTTATGTTTAGTTTACGTTGAATTGTGCATGATGACTTCTGTTTGATGCATTTAACTAGTCAAACGGCTTATAATTAGAGACACCAGAATTTCGCGAATAGATTTCGTGACTGGTTGTATTGCATATCACTGCATCTCATATTCACGTAACTGATTGGGACCTTGTTACTCTCGCGCGTCTGGGCACTTAAAAAAATATATGTCAAATATCGTACCACACTTACACCATCACTTACTGTAATTTTTACATCTCGGAATGCATTTATACACAACACATTCGGCTTCGTTTTGATAAAACTTAAACAATTAGCTTGTCTGTATTTCACGGTAAATTTATCAATGTACTGAAATGTCAATTTTTGTTTTAAAGAAATAAGTTTTATATATCACACTATATAAAAACATAAAATTGTGTGAATTAGCACATAACAAACAAGGTAAACAACCTAGATTTCATAAAATCATTGCTACATCCACCGGTTTTAAAGTCACGATGTATGTAGATTAACCGACATGCCGAAGGCATTACTTGTTGGAATTTCGCGCTTAATATAGCTCTAAAACTAAATATTTCCATTCGTTAAAAGTGTGCCGCAAATATACTTCTGTTTGTTTATTGACTTTTTTTTTTCACTTGAGCCATTGTCGTTACCCAGCCTTTTTTGGCCGTTCAAAACTGGTATTCCCGAAAGAGAGGTGTACACCAAACTAGACTTTTATGATATTCCAGACAGAAGAAATGACGTCTTAAATAATAAAGCGGAAACAACTAGCAAATACATAAATATCGTATGGGGAAGGTACCTAAGGGTAGGGTATCGTACTCCGAGTGCAGACTTGTTATTGGGCGCCTGTAGACATCTGCGTGCCCTAAGGGGTGAAAACAATGAAGCCCTGCAATGGCGAAGCGCTTGAATGAGCGGGGTGGTGGAAACGGGAGATCCCCGAGAAACCCCGCCAACCACGAAATCGGAACGATTCCTACATGCGAAATTCCAGGCTTCTGCCCCGCTGGGATCGAACCCAGATCGCTTTGGTGGGGGGCGAGAGGTCTGACCCCTCGACCGCCGCGGACCCTAACATGATATTCAAAAACAAGAATAAAATGGACATGTACATGATATACGTAGTGATAAAATAGTGCATTGATATTAGCTGCATGGAAGAACGCATGCACAAGAGTTCGGTATTGCTCATTTCTCCATCTCTCTACGCTTGCGGATGCGAATATGTGTACACTTACGTGTGAATGTAGAACGAACTTAGAGGGTCTTACGTTTCCCTTTTCGTGATACGTATACGTTTGTGTGTCACTGTCAAATGGGCCTAATCATTACTTGCATAGCCGTTTCATAAATAAGTAGGTACATACTTAAAATTAAATGTATAACTACTGTGCCCAGAAAACTGCTCGTAACTAAATAGGCACTTCGTTAACGATGCTAAGACTTTGCTGCAACTATTTTAGTATACAACGTGTATTTTAGTTAAATTTATTAACATTTATGAATGCGTACTGCTGTATTTTCGTAAAATTAATACTACACATACACTATTGATTTCAACGACAGTTTGTCATTTATTTGGAAAAAAAAATATTATCTTGGTTTTTATCAGAAATAAGTGCATATAGCCTGACCACTGGCGAAGTACACTGCTTTCAAATAACACTACAACAATTTAAATTACAAAAAATAAAAACAATTAAAACTTTTTTATATGTCTGAATATTTACTAAAAATACGTTAATGGAATTTTAAAGAAAATAGACCCTAGTCAACTTTAAAGAAACCGCGTCTCTATGAAGATTCGAACCACAAAACACTTTTCTCTATATTAATCTATACACTGCTAACTAAACCTACCCCAGAACAAATGAACAGTAAGCACCAAAACGAAAATATTTTAACAGAATTAGCATAAAATGTACAAAATAGAAAAGATTTTTTTACAATTGCATAAAAATTACAATAAACAATAAGCGCGGATGTGAGTGTCTTATAGTGCCTGGTTGTAATACTACTATAACAACCACGATTTAGTGAATTATTTTGGACATACGCCATTTGAACTGTTAGTCATGTAAAAACCTCCGAAAACCAAATAAATAAATAAAATATTAAAAACTGAAAAAATTATTTCCAAAGAAAAACAAGACCGAGTCAGATGTATTCGAACACAGTCTGAACCAGCAAGGAAAATAAAAATAAATATGGACAATACAACGAAAACATCACAGACAATATATTTAACCTCAAAAAACTACACAGCACAAGAATGCCGTGAAAGGAACTTAGTCAAAAATAATGTATTAAACTCAGACGAACACAGTGGACATACAGTGAGACAGATTGGATGCAAGCAGGCAGACAGAAAAAAACTGGACAACGCAGCAAACACATAAACACAACGATGAAAATAAAAAATTCTGTGAACAACACAATGACGACAGCACTAACGAACACAGAAGTTTTTCAATGACATCAGTCACAAACAGTTTGTTTGTGCCTGATGGCGGGAACAGATGTCAGTTCCCGAAACGTCGCAACTACTGTCATTGAAAAACTTCTGTGTTTGTTAGTGCTGTCGTCGTTGTGTTGTCCACAGTATTAGTCTGAATGCTCGGTTCGCCCACGCTTTGTTATAATAAGTCCTATAGCATCGATCATACAATTCCGTATTCCAGTAGCTGTCTCG